>NC_080162.1:36277925-36577925 GCF_950295315.1 Erinaceus europaeus
AATGCTTTTTATCTTCATGACAAGAAACACAAGAAATCCTATTTCGCTGATGATGCATCTGTCTCATCAGATCAAGGGCCAAGCACAGACAAACAAGGTGCTATACTTTTTTAAAGGTTCACTCTTCCATTTGTGTATCCTTTTTGGAAGAAAAAAATTAGCAAGAAGCCATTTTAGACACCAGCTGGACACTAGTTAAGTAGTTTATTCAAAGGCTAAATATCTCCACCACAGAAGAATTCCTACACAAAAAAATATTCCAGGGGATAGGTGTATTGCAAAGCCTAAAGGGCAGGTAGGATGTAGTTTGGGCATCGAACCTTGATATTACAGAATTGGCCTCTTCCTAGTAATGCCACCTTGGAGAGATTCCTTTGACCTCTCTACAATTTGGCATAAGTGTCTTTGGCTAAGGGTTAAGAGTAATAGCGCTTCTTACAATTACACTCATACCCACCCCCCGACACACACACATACATGCGTGCACATACCCTACATATACCACACAAATCATATATGCAGAATTGGCCGAAGGTGAGTAAGGATTACAGCTGGAACCAACGTCAGAATTCCCACTTTTGATACTGTACTATTGTTACCTAGAATGTCATCATTTGGGGAAGTTGGGTGAAAGGTACATGGGACATTTCTTTACTGTTTTCCAGTTTCCTGAGTATCTACAATTATTTCCAAAATTATAAGGTTGTTTTTCTTCAGGACATAACAGTGCCTATTTCACAAAATTTTGGAGGGGATTCAGAGAGCTAGTTAACACTGAGCACTTAGCTCCAAACCTGGCACAGTATGCATTTAATAAGTGGGATTTATTTTTGACCTATCTGTCTATTCATTAAACACCAACAGTTTCTTTTCTCATTAGGAGCATCTAGAAGATCAGAATAGTGCTTGCTGAAGGGGTGTCTGTTGAGCTTGGCAAAAGCAAAACTTTTCCTTTTGCAGTGGTTTATTTATTCTCAAGGTTAATTGTTGCTAATTTTACCATTAGATTGCCAACAGAAGTGTCAACCCAAGCCCAATTAGACATGCTGATCATTGATTGACTCCAGCCAGGGGGCTGGATGCAGATCCCACAGACAAGTTTAGGGGTCACAAAACAAGCCTAAGAAACTCTCCCTCCACAAGGAGGGCCCTGACAGCTGTCACTGTGGTGCTCAGAGTGATTTTGCTTGCATTCTGACCCCTTAGGAAAACAGGTCTCCTCTTTACTTTTGCATGTGGGATATAACGAGGTTATGGCTGCTTCTTGGTTCTTAAGCATAAGACACTCTGCTCTTGAATTCTGGGTGGCACATGTTCTTTCCTAGAGCCCTTAGGAAGATACTGGGCTGTCTGAAAAGTCATGATGCATTTTTGCATAGAAAAACAGAAAAAAAATGCATCATGATTTTTCAGACAGTCAATAGTTGCCCATGCTTCCTGTCAACAGGATATGACCAATCTAAACCCAGACTCATCTTCAAATTCTGCCTGACTCCTTACCCTCTGCTGTCTCTTCCATTAAAAACACAAAAGGATGGGCCCCAGATCAAATCAATGGGATTTACAATTAACAATCTTTATATACTTTTCCCATGTTTGGGAGCTATGCTCTTCCTAGATCCAGCTTTCTAGTCCTATTTTCAATCTCTGGCACCATCTCCCAGACAATACCTTTAGACTACCCGCATGTTAGCTGTGGGGCTCAGGCAAAAATCAGTAAAGTCATGGGGCTCCTTGAAATAGACCTAAAATAGACCTACTAGCTTTTTCCAAAATGGAGACCCCAAATTTCATCTGCTCTATTCTTACCTTTAGTTTCCTGATTATTAAATACTTTGTTCTGTTTTATAGCTTATGCTTTTTCAGCCACCAAGTTGCAGAGGCTACCATGACACCAACCTGACTTCCCTGGGCAGGTGACCTCACCAGTGTACCCTGGAACCCCATGTCTACAGATCCCTGCCCCACTAGGGAAAGATAGAAACAGGCTGGGAGCATGGATCTTCCAACCAACCCCCAAGTCCAGTGGAGAAGTAATTACAGAAGCCAAACCTCGCACCTTTTGCACCCCATAATGATCATGGGTCCATACTTCCAGAGGGATAAAGAATAGAAAAGCTTCCAATGGAAGGGATGGGACATGGAACTCTGGTTGTGGGAATTGTGTGGAATTGTACCCCTCTTATTGAACAGTCTTGTCAATCGTTATTAAATCAGCAAACACACACATACACACACACGCACGCACACACACACAGCTGGAGGGAGGAATCTACAGCAGCATTATTTGTGGGTTTTTTTCTACAACTCTAAACTTAAGTAAAATTCATTTAAAAAAAAATGTAACTCAAACACTTGTTCTTTGGGTTGTCTGGGGGACTAGAAAGGACAGATGTGAAGTGCCTGCCATGTACTTAGTGTTGACTAGCTCTTATGTGGAAAAGGGGAACAGTCCAAGCATTCTTTCTTCATCCTTTTGTTCCCCTCTACTGCACTCTAGGTCTCAAATTAGGAAAGAAGATCGATCCAATTCTGAAAAGGTGTTAGAAATTGAAGAGGTCTGCTGTATATGAAAGAATATTTTTGATTCTATGGTTCTAAGAGAAGTATTTCTACCCTTGGAATTATAATCATGACCTTAAAAACTTATTTCTGCTACAGTTAGATAAACAGGCTTTTTAAAAATTACTCCCCAGGGTTGTGCTAGGTAAGAAGTGGTAGGTCTGGCATGGAGTCTATCCAAAACCCAGCAAGGATAAAAGAAGGCTCAACATTCCCTCTTGATCAGTCTCCCACAAGCCCCCAACAAGTTCACTGCTTTGTGTTATTCTGGAGCCCTGGGAAAGGTGACAACTACCTTGAGCCCATTTCAGCTATTAAAGCTGGAGGAGTCCCTGATTATATTTGCAGGGGAGAACTGGCAACAGAAAGGCAATTCAATTAAACAAAGGCAGGACACAGGGGAAGTTTGGAAGGGGTCTGATGGCTGAAAAGCTTTGTCCAAATACAATTCTGTCCCCACCTGGAGGCTACAGAGACACTGTGTCCAGCTTAAGATTTACAGCCCCAAGCACTGCCACCACTGAGTAATAAACTGTGTCCTCTAATCAATACTGGCACTGGGCTACCCATCTACAGCACAGCACCCCATTTAGCAAAGTCACTGAGTAATGGAAAATGCAATCAAGTTGCATAATGAGTTTGGGTAATTGGATGGACCAGGCAGACTGGTCCAGCTAAATAAATTCAGTCCAGCATATTAATTAAAAGCTTGACACTCCAAGCACAATCCAAAGTGTCCTAGTCATTATTCTTTGAATCCAAAGGCCAGACACACAGGTAAGTTACAAGACAACGATAACATTATTCAGTCTGGGGGTCCCTGCTATGAGAGTGTTGGTCTAGATGGGCTCAGGTGACCTGTAGTTCCACTGGTGTAGTGTACAACCTCTATTCTCACTGGGGAACTGCTGGCACCAAATCCAGAGGTAGGGTCTGAAGCTTTGGTGAGCTCAACTCATTTAGCCCCATGATGTTCTCTGGATCGAACATAGGTGGTGGTATCTCTCTTTTACCTAAACAATGAGCCACTAATCACATTAGTTCCCTTAGCTGTGACTTCTGTAGGCATGTACAGGTGCAACCACTAGCCCCAAGTCAGAGATCAGCATGAAAGACTCAAGCTCAGTTTGATTAGGAAGCCAGAAAGAAAGTTCTCATTTCATTTAATAAGAAGCAAAGGAATGTAGTACTTCATACAAAAATGCAGAATAGCTGGCTTGATCTTTGTTGTGTGGCTTTGACCAAGTGGCTTCAGTTTTCTAGGCTCATGTCTGTATATCCTGTAAGGGAATAGGCTGATCACCTTATCTCTGTTATTTGAAATGCTTCAATGAGGAGTAGATCACTAAAGGTGTGGCCCCAGAGCTGAGTGGTGGTGCATTCAACTAAGTGCACATATCACCATGCATAAGGCCCTGGGTTCAAAACCCCACACCCCACCTGCAGATTTGCAGATTTCTATCGTTCTGTCTCACTCTCTATATCCCCACCTTCTCTCAGTTTCTCTTTTATCAATTAAAACAGAAAGAAGGAGAGAAAGAGAGAAAAAGGAAGAAATGGATGCTGGAAGCAATAGATTCATAGTGCAGGTATCAATTCCTTGCGATAACCCTGGTTGCAAAAAATAAAATAAATAAAATAAAAAAACAAGAAAAGAAAAGAAAAAATGTGTGGCCCCACTCTGTGGCAAGCCAACTCCAGAGATGACAGCAATATTTCTTCCTTAGCACTCACCTCAACCTATTCTATGGGAATACAGGTCCAGTTGTAACAGCCAGGCCTCCCGTGTCCCATAAGCTCACATTTTAAGAGTATAGCTCACTTCTTCTGAATTTCCTGCAGTATGAATCTTTCCACAGTTGTTTACTGGGCATCCTTGTAATTGGAAGTTGTCAACGTTGAGATGATTGCTGATTTCTAACCCCAGGATCTTTGCTTTTGTCTCCCTTTACAGATTTAACCAGGTACCCCAGGAGCTCACCATAGTGAGTATGAGACTCAGAATCAACCATATCCCATATACAAGCTTATTCCAGGTATACCTGGGCTTGTTGACCTTAATAAGTCCATAAAACAAATGCTAGTGGGGCCGGGCAGTGGCATACCTGGTTAAGCACACACACCACAGTACGCAAAGATCCAGGCTCTAGCCTCTGGTCCCACCTGTAGGGGAAAGCACAAGTGATGAAGCAGGGCTGCAGATATCTCTCTGTCTCTCTCTCCTTCTCAATTTCTGTCTCTATCAAATCAAATAAAGTTAAAATTATTTTAAAAAGAGAACTTTATTTTTAAAAAGTGTTACTGAAAGTCCATTTTACACACAAGAAATAGAAACATGGTCCTTGGTAGCCAATTGGACTTGTGGTTCGAAGGCCCCCATCTCTACCACAGTTGAGGGGGCTAAAAAGAAAGAATGGAAAAAACTTCAA
This sequence comes from Erinaceus europaeus, assembly GCF_950295315.1. Taxonomy (NCBI): domain Eukaryota; kingdom Metazoa; phylum Chordata; class Mammalia; order Eulipotyphla; family Erinaceidae; genus Erinaceus; species Erinaceus europaeus. The sequence continues at coordinate 36,282,917 of NC_080162.1, forward strand.
AGATAAAACCAAAACTGAATGTTCTCTTCAGCAGCACAGCACAGAAAACCAACACTGAACTGAGAGTCAAAAACCAGCTATCTCCTTGGATATATCAGCAATTTGATACTATCCATCAGAATAACTGATGTCTAGGTTCTTTGATTCAGGGACTCCACTTACAGAAACTTACTCTTCCAATCCTCTAGCACATGTATGAGATGCAAAGTCTCCTGTATGAGGAATTGTGACAGTCACCTATATCACTAGTTTCATTGGGACTCAGAAAAGAAAAAGAAACTTTGTGGTCCGGGAGGTGGCACAGTGGATAAATCATTGAACTCTCAAGCATGAGGTCCTGAGTTCGGTCCCCAGCAACACATGTACCAGAGTGATGTTTGGCTTTTTCTCTCCTCCTATTTTTCTCATTAATAAATAAAATCTTAAAAAAAAAAAAAAAGAAAGAAAAAGAAACTTTGCATGATGCAAATGCCATAGCAGATTAATATAGAGGCTTTTTTGTATTCTTTTGTTCAACAGTATTATCTCCAGGGTGCAAATTTGGGGTTGGGTACTGAGTCAGTGACCAGGACAGAAAGGCCTCACCTCTCATGGAGCTAATATGGAAAAATGTCCTAATGGATCTAAAATAGAATAGGTCAAAAGCAGGTCAACACACATGAGGGTCATTGCATTGTTAAAATGTGAGAGGAATATACATATGTGTGACTATATTTGGACAGCTTCTGGAAAAAATGTAGCATTGGGGTGAAAAAAACAGGAATATTTATTCTTTTATTGCATTTCCTTCCACTGTGATTTGTCTTTGAACTGTAATGAACATTTATTATTTTTGTAAATTTAAAGAAAAATGTGCTCGAATGCTAAAACTTTTATGACCAGGTTTGAAATCAGTGGGTGAGATGGAATTTCTGCTTGCTCCTAGAACAGACCCACCCCCCACCACCACATCCAGGGCTCTGAGTGACACATACACATCATAGTTTAGAGTTGACAAATGGAGCAAGCAGCAAAGCAGATGAGGCTGGCTGGCCACTGAGCCTGACCAGTATATACCCGTTTATTTAACTGATGACTGACATATTTACCTAAGTGATGCTCCTCTGTTGGAAATTAAAGCCCACTAAGTTCACCACCTATGATAAAACACAGGTGTTCAACCTTCTGCTATGAAGAGTTCAAGATCTGGCTCATTCATTTTTAAAACAGTAGGTTTGGGGGGACTAGGTGGTGGCATTTCTGGTTGAGTGCACATGTTGCCATGTGCAAAGATTCAGGCTCAAGTTCCCAGTCACTACCTGCAGGGGAGAAGCTTTGTGAGTGATGAAGCAGGGCTGCAGGGGTCTCTTTTCCTCCTTTTCCTTTTTGATTCCCTCTTACTTTCTCAGTTTCTCCTGTTCTATAAAATAATAAAAATGTAAATTAAAAACTTAATTAAAAGTTTATATTTCCTGTTAATTATGTTTAGTTTCTTTTTCATTGATTTAATCATTTACTCACAATACTAGAGAATTTTAGAAGTATAGCCTTGCATATGTATGACTCACCACTCACACTATCCAAGTTCTAGTGCTATCCTATCAACAAAAGGTCTCTTTTACCTGTCCCTAATAATAATTACCTCTAATAATCACTACTTTTTATTAAGAGTCTAAGACTTGGTTCTGTTTTTTTTTCTGTTATGTCTTTTTAGTTACTATATTCCATAAGGTAAAAGTACTCAGTAATTGACATTTTAAATTTTTATTAGTGATCTAACAGTAGTTTACAAGATTGTAGTTCCAATGATGACAAAAAAAAAAACAAAAAACCCTCAACATAAGTAGTAGAATTAAATATTTTAAAACTATAATTTTTGGTGATTGAAAGAAACTAAAACCAAGCAATAAAAGAAGCCATGGCTGGAAAAAAGATATTACAATAGAACAGTGCACACCATACATTAGATTCAATTTGGAAAAAAAAAAAAAAAGATAAAAGTATATAGGCATGTTCAGCGGGGAAGCAATTACAGAATCCAGACCTCCCACCTTGTGCATCCCACAATGATCTTGGGTCCATACTCCCAGAGGGTTAAAGAACAGGAAAACTATCAGGGGATGGGATGGGATACATAGTTCTGGCGATGTGAACTGTGTGAAGTTTTACCCCTCTTATCCTATTGTTTAGTCAATGTTTCCTTTTCATAAATAAAAAATTTTTAAAAAAGTATATAGGCAAAAACTGGGAAAGTATTTTATAATGTAAGAAAATAAGTAAGATATATCAAAAGTTGTTAGATTTTCCTAGTTACGAGGGAAATATGAATAAAGCTACAATGAGATGGCATTTCACATGCATCAAATTGATACAAACATTTTAGAATTTGCCATCATTAAGTTTTATCCTAGTAAGTAACATCACTATTATATAATAATGGGTGTGTTATAAACACTTTAGAAGACAATTTTACAAATACATATTTACATGTATATATTCTATAGTTTAGTATCCCAGTACAGGAAGCACTATTATTCAGAAAAGGCCACTCCAGGCAGGAATCTACTCCAGTGTCCTGGATAGCAGCACACCTAAAATGGGTAAATTTCACCACATGTATATTGTACCTCAATAACTCTATTCCTGAAAAAATTGAGCAAATAAAGTGGAGGTAAAGAGAGCAAAGAACATCATCAAAACACATATATTAAAACCAGCATACAAAAATTAAATGTATTAATTATTTTTATTTCCTTACTCCATTTCATGTCATTTCATTCATTGTATTCCAAAAGATACATTCCCCTACCGAGTTTATATACAACAGTTTCTTTGTCCTTTTCTATTGATGGGCATTGAAGTTGATTTAATGTTTCAATCATTATGAATAATGGTATGAACATAGGGGCTACACCTTTATAAAATTGGGCATTGGGGCAGAGGAGATGGCATAATGATTATGCAAATGTATTTCATGCCTGAGGCTCTGAGCTCTCAGGTTTAATCCCCAGCACCAGCATAAGCCACAGCTGAACAATGCTCAGGGAAAAATGAAAATAATAAATTAATTAATTAATTGAGCTTTAGCAATAAAATAAAGAGGACATCACTGTCTTGGGCCTATGATCTTCCTGACTCTTAGGATTCCACTAGATGCAAGGTAGAAACACACCCTGATGAATCCTGCTGTTTAAAGTTTCTGTCCCCACTAAAACAAATTTTGTTAGGCAGATAGGTGCAGGTGACTTTCTAATTATGAGGGGATGACCCAACCTATTTATAGGAATGTCCTGCTGTATTTAGAAAAGCAAAGATATTGCCAAAATGTTGAGCTATCTACCCTTCACTCTTTATCATGTCTATCCTTTTGCTCCCTTTCAGCACTCTTTTTTTAAACTTTATTTATTTATTTTCCCTGTTGTTGCCCTTGTTGTCTTTTTATTGTTGTTGTAGTTATTATTGTTGGTATATTGATGTCATTGTTGTTAGGACAGAAGAAATGGAGAGAGGAGGGTAAGACAGAGAGGGGGAAAGAAAGATAGACACCTGCAGACCTGCTTCACCGCCTGTGAAGCAACTCCCCTGCAGGTGGGGAGCAGAGGGCTCCTTACGGGGATCCTTATGCCAGTCCTTGTGCTTTGCACCACCTGAGCTTAACCCGCTGCGCTACCACCCAATTCCCTCTTGCAGCACTCTTACCACACTGATGGAGTAAACTTTCTGTTTTTTTTTTTAACTATGCAACATTTTTTTTGAGTAAACTTTTAGTTCCACTCACTGTTTCCTCCCAAAAGGATTGAAGGTGAAGTAATTACTTCTGTTTCCATTATGTGCATTTAGCATGGTTATTGTCTTTAGGAATGGACAGCATGACTCTGATGTGCGAGCTCATTAATTTATTCATTCATTCATTCACTCATTCCTTCCTGCATTCATTTCTCAACTTGTGTTAAGTCCCTACCAAGTGCCAAGTACCATTCTGGAGTTGCAGAATCTGGGTTTGAATCCATCAGACAAGGTCCCCCTATGGACTCTTCATTGGTATCAGTAATCCAGAGGAATGTGGCAGAGCTCTGGGAGGGACCCACACACACAAACCTATTCCCAGCTCCCAGGGACTGGAAATAAAGTGGCTTTTGGACACATGCAGACTGGCAGAATTTGAAAGGAAGGGAATTTTCCCAGGAACCTGCACACTTTGCCAGCATCTCAATAATGGACTATCTACTTCCCGTGATCCCGTCTCTGCCACATTGGAAGAAACTCATTTTGGGCATCCTGCCCCAAGTCTGCCCCCTTGCACACATTTCCTTATTCCTGAATTGCCTGGGCCTCCATTGCCTTACTTTTATAATGAGAATGGAAGTGTTACTGAGCAATTGATGCCTTCAAGCGCAGATCAGCCGAACCCCAGGCTTTACTCTTGTTGTCAGTCCAGCAAGCCCACATGATGACTTCCCACTTTTCCCTCCACAATCCTGATGAATTATTGGAGGTTCAGAATGGTGCAGGGATGGATGAAGACCCTGTAACTGCTGGGTGGTGAAGCTGAAATTTGAAGGCAGCACATGGACACTAATGTCCTTGACTGCACTGCTTCCTCACAGGACAAGAGTAGGCCATGCTGGATTGTGGTGAGGGAAGCCAGGGATCAGTGCAGTAGATTCAGTTACAACTTCCTTCCTTCCCTCGGAAGGCTGTGGGGAACATGCCTGCCGTGTCCGGTCCCAGTAAAATATGCAGATGGTGACCTCACCTTGCAGCCTCAGCAATATCCGGGATGTAGCCTGGGGGGTGTGGGGGCGTTTAGAGGGGGTTCCCTCCTGAATTTCAAGGCTGTGCCGTAGCACAACCCTAATTAGGAAACTACTGTATTTTCAGACCAGCTTCAAGTCCACTAAGGGACCCTACAGACAATGCAGGGTCACCTCAACTTTTTGAAGAAAACTCCTGCCATTTTTACAGCAACTTTTTGTTTCTTAGTGGGTGGGTCCTGGCTCCTGGCAGCAGCAAGTGGGAACAGAGAGTGATAGAGGGGAAGAGAGAATGAAAATTAGTTATATCCGTTCCCAAAACAATAGCAAGCAGAGCAGAGGAAGCCTGGCCCTTGCTTTGCACCACCCCTGCTTCCACAGTAGCTGAGAGAGGGATGGGAGAGGCAGGCAGGGGGCACAAAGGCCAAGACAGCATTTCCTTTCTGCTTTCCTGAATCCCAGGAGCCACTTGGCAAATGTCCCTGAGGTTCTCTGGGGCCATCCCCAAGGCCCTGCACCATAATGATAACACCCATGACAAGGGGGTCTCCTGAGGCCTTCTTCTTACCCACAAACATTATCATTAATAATAATACAGCCACACTTCCGGAGCTTTTTCATGCTCTGGCACAGTGGGCATTCCAGTGGATGCTGACAGCTGCCCTCTGGATGGGTTGCACAGTCATGTTCATTTGTCAGTTGAACAAACTAAAGGCTCTGGGAATTTGGGGCTCACACACCAAGTTAGCCCCTACTATCTTATGCTCTATCTCATCTGGGTGTAGTGGCAGATATGGAGCCATGGTCTGACCCCATAGATGTGTATTTATTTATTTTTATTACATCATTCACTGATTCCATTGAGGTGACAGGAGGGCTAAGGTGAGTCTCAGCTGTCAGGGAGGAGGAAGAGGAAGAGACCTAAGGGCAGGCAACAAATACACAGACACCCAGAAATGCAGCTGATAAAACCCATTTTCTCAGGGAGATTTATGGGAAGGCCTATCTTTCAGACCATGACCAGGTCCCTTGGAACTAAAAAAACAAAACAAACAAACAAACAAACAAAAAAACCCAGGCCTGGAGGAAGCCAGAGAAGGTGAAAAACCAGAGGTTCCCTTTCCAAGGTCAACTTCCTTGGGTAATGCAATTCCTTAGCATAATTACACTTAGTTAAGGAGGACATGACTTTTAATCACAAATGTCATAGATCTGATTTTGCCTTTTCCATTAAAAAATTCCATGCATTTAAAATGCAAAGCAAAAGTCTAATGTTAGAAGACCAGGGGATCTTAAACACCAGTACCACTGGGACTACTGGAGACCCAGAACTTTTTTGAGCAGGACCCTTTGTTTTTGGCTATGAGAGAAAAAAGAAAAAGGGCACCTGAGGAAGTAGTATGGGATACATGTAGGTGTGGCTTAGAAAGGAAGAAGGCTGCAAGGACACTGGGAGGTCTCACCTGGAGGACAGAACCAATAGAAGAGTCAGATCACTTAACACACAAATGAGAAGTTCATTCCAGGTAGGGAGGTTGGAACAAAAGGGAAAAGCTTGAATCAATGTACAACATTTTGTCTGAATGATCCATGCCTTTCTACATGCATATCTTCATTTTCCAAACAAAATATGTAATACCTGACCAAAGCCTCCCTAATTCATTGTGGAACACCTTGTGACAAACCAGATATGATGGGGAAGACAGCTTACTCTCATTCCTCCATAACAGTAATGAGGGTATTTACGTTTGGGCAGAAAAGTTCCAGTCTGCTACATGGACAGAAGAGGAAGGTGGGGCATTCAGACATATGAAAGAGGAAGCTTGTTCCACATATAGAGCCCAGGTCTGGGTGCTGGAAGATGAACATAAAGATAGCCAGTCTCTGTTGTAAAGATAGAATGGAACAGAGGTTCCTTCTCCACCCCTCTAGGAAACTCAGATTCATTACTATATATTTCTGCCTTGTTAGGGACAGATTAATAATTTCTATCTTATCCAGATGTGTCCTTGATGTCCATATGACCTCTGCTCTGTATATTATCTAGAAGTCTGGGGTTGGTGTGGGTACAAAATAGAAGGAAACCAGAGCAGGTAGAGAGACATGCAGGTGGACAAGAGCTTGTTTTCACTGGCCTTCAACTTTGACTTGTCATAATCAAATGAAGATATGTGTCCAGATTACCCAGTGTCATAAGAGAAGCCAGGAATACAAATTTCACATATAGTCTGAATTGCGCATGGCCAGTTCTTAGTAGTTTTCTTGTTTGTTTTGTTTTCTAGAAGGGTGACATTCTGGCAGGTTAACTTCCACTTGGGCACAGGTAACACATATCTTCTAGGAGGATTCAGGGGACTCAGAAATAGGGAAAGGAAATAGTAAGGAAAGCTGGCCAGAAAGACTTTAAAGAAATGGGCAGTCAGGGGAGCCAGAAGGTGGTGCATCTGGTTAAGTGAACATAGTACTATGCATAAAGACCCATGCAAGGACCCAAGTTCAAGCCCCCAAGGCCCAGTAATAACCCTGGTGGCCATTAAAAAATTAAAGAAAGAGAGAAAGAGAGAGAGAGAGAGAGGAGCTTTTTAAAAGAGAAAGAAAAAAAGGAAAAGAAAGGAAAGGAATGGAAAGGAAAGGAAAGGGAAGGGAAGGGAAGGGAAGGAAAGGAAAGGAAAGGAAAGGAAAGGAAAGGAAAGGAAAGGAAAGGAAAGGAAAGGAAAGGAAAGGAAAGGAAAGGAAAGGAAAGGAAAGGAAAGGAAAGGAAAGGAAAGGAAAGGGAAGGAAAGGAAACTAACTAGACTGGGGCCAGGGGGTATTGTGATGGGAAAAGGAGACCTTGATTAACGGAGTAGTTCTAAAGCTTGTGGTCCTAGTAGGTGCACTCCCTGAGTGGGGAAGGAAGGTTCTCCCCACCCTGTGAGATTCTATCAGTCTTGCCACCTTCTCCCAGAAATAAATCACTAATTACTCAGATGATTCTGGTGATACCAGCCCCAGATTCCTTCAACAATTCAATACTGATGTCAAAGCTCAGGTGGATAAATAGCTTCAGCCTTGAAGAGGAAGGCACAAGGCATCTGCCTCTCTCAGATGAAAGATCTTCAGATAAGTGTCTGCATTGTGATTGTCACACTCCATTAGATAAAGAAAGTTTAAACTATTCCAAGCTCCCAGGATTGTAAAATGCTGCAGCAGTTTCAGAGAGATAAAGAAGTCATTTTTCTTCTACTTGTTTCTTTTCCTCTCTTGAAACTTAGTTGCATTTACTAAGGCCTGCTCAAGAGATTCTTGCTAGTGATTGGGCCCAAATTCAACAAGCAACACAGAATCCCTACACTAAAAACCTTCTCAAATCTGTCCCCACACATCCCTACTATACATTCTCTACATAGGAAAACAGATCATGCCTGCCTTGGACCTGCTCGCCTCTGCTGCCACTCAGTCTGACTGCATATTCCAATGAAGGCATTTATTTGATTGTTTTCTCTCACTATGATACCATAATTAGCAAAGAATTTTGTTTAATTGATGCCAGGGTTATTGCTAAGGCTTAGCATCTACACTACAAATCTACCACTTCTGGCAGCCATTTTTTTTTCTTTTTTCGTCTTCTATTTTATTTAATAGGACAGAGAGAAATTGAGAGGGGAGTGGGAGATAGAAAAGGAGGGAGAGGGGAGTCGGGCTGTAGTGCAGTGGGTTAAGCGCAGGTGGCACAAAGCACAAGGACCGGCATAAGGATCCCGGTTCGAGCCCCGGCTCCCCACCTGCAGAGGAGTCGCTTCACAGGCGGTGAAGCAGGTCTGCAGGTGTCTATCTTTCTCTCCTCCTCTCTGTCTTCCCCTCCTCTCTCCATTTCTCTCTGTCCTATCCAACAACAACAACAATAATAACTACAACAATAAAACAACAAGGGCAACAAAAGGGAATAAATAAATAAAATAAATATTTTAAAAAATAAATAAAATAGAAAAGGAGGGAGAAAGATACACACCTGCAGACCTGCTTCACCACTTGTGAAGCATTTCCTCCTGCAGGTGGGGAGTAGGAACTCAAATCCAGGTCCTTGTGCATGCTAATATATATGCTCAGGCCCCTCACTAAGGACTTTTAAAAGAACTACTACTATTGTCTTCCTGGGATACAGAATCTCACATTACAGAGGTAATTCAGTGATTGTTGAATAGGTGAGCTGATGGAAAAAAAGGAAGGGAGGAAAAAAGAATAATATGTCAATAATAAAAGCAGTGCTTATCATATATCATTATTATTAATTATTCACCAGAGCACTACTCAGCTCTATATGGTAGTATTAGTATTGGACCTGGATTTCCAGATCCTCTGGCAGGAAAATCTATTACATAATCACTACACTGTCTCCCTCAGATTTTAGTGTGCAACTTTCTCAACTCAGAGATGAAAGTACTAATCTCTGATGGTAATAATAGGTTCCATTAAATAAATTCTGAAATAATATATTTAATGAAAATTATAATAAAGGACTTTCATGCTTGAGGCTCAGAGGCCCCCTGTTGAGTCCTAACACAACCATAAGTCAGAGTTGAAAGGTTCTCTGGTGCCTCTCTAACACAAGCATAAGTCAGAGTTGAAAGGTTCTCTGATACCTCTCTCTCTGTGTCTTACTAGGAATTATAACTAAAATAATAATGAAAATAATAATAATAGGTGTTATTATTACCTCTACTGTATAGACAAGGAGGTTGAGATCTAGAGAAACAAAATAAAACCACAGTTCCCACAGAAGCCCACAACTTCAGTCTCCTACATGGTGAAGAAGACAGATACCATCCTCATTGGTGATGTCAGGTCTAGATGGGAAAGGAGCTGAGAGTGAAGACCCAAGCATGAAGCCCAGTGACAATTTTCTTTTCTTTTTCCTCCTCATCCTCCTCATCCTCCACCTCCTCCTTCTCCTCTTCTTCCTCTCCTTATCCTTCTCCTCCTCCTTCTTCTTCATCATCATCTTCTTCTTCTTCTTCTTCTTCTTCTTCTTCTTCTTCTTCTTCTTCTTCTTCTTCTTCTTCCCTCTCTCTCTCTCTCTCTCTCTCTCTCTCTCTCTCTCTCTCTCTCTCCTCTTTCCAGAGCACTGCTCAGCTCTATCTTTATGGTTTTATGGTGGTCTGGAAGATTGAACCTGAGACTTTGGAGTCTCAGGCATGTTTGTCTCTTTGCATAATCATGATGCTATCTACCCCTGGCCCCAGTGACATTTTTTCTTTTCTAATCCCCACCATATTTGATTAAGAAGGAGTGCATGATGCAGAGAGAGAATTAAGTGGCCATAGATTCCACTTTTATGAGGATTATTTGTTTGAATGCCTGGGGGTTACTCAGAAAGCTATAAAATTGTGAGTAGTAGAGTGATTCTGTGACACCACCATCCCAGGAAAGGGCAGCCTAGGGTGAAGAATTCTTGTAAAAGAATCACTAGAGGCAACTCTGCAGTTGCCTTCTCTGAGTGTCCACTTCACTAGCATCTTTAAGAGCTGATTGCCTCCTGGGTGACCGCCAAACCATAGCCCGTAGTTCTCCTGGTTTGTTACTTGGTTCTCTTGTTCAAGGTCTTGTTTAGCGAAAGAGGGAGAAGAAGAGAGACACAGAGTGAGCCTACAGCGAGATTATGCTGCCCATGTGGTTAATGATAAACAGCCTAGGGCACTGGCATAAGACATTAAACTCTTATGTTGTTATTTATGAGTTTCACTTCTTATATATTTGTCTAAATGGCAGCATAAACCCTGGAAAGTGCCTTTCCAGGGCTTTTTTTTTTTTAAGATCCATGAGAAAAGAACTATAGTGTTCAATGGAAAATAGCACCTGGGTTAATGAACTACTTATTTATGTTGGTTTTCAGCATGATGTCATTGATAAACAATTATCTAGGTCCGTGTTTTGCACATGGAGAAAATTCTTAGTTCCCACATTTCTCACCGTTAGAGAGAAAAACTAGAAGAGATGGCAAAAATGATCAAGGAAGTCACAAGGCACAGAAGAGAAATAAACTCATTCTAAGTTTAATAGAAACAAAGATAGTTGCATATAAAAATATTTCTAACTATGTGTCTATACAAATATTAGTATACAAAGTCCTCTCCTTACTCTGTCATCTCAGAGTATAAAAGTAACGACATTCCAGTAGCAATGAGCACATATAGAAGCCAGATCTTGGTTTCTAAGACCACTCTTTAATAAAGGAACTGGACTCCTGAAGAAGGAGCTTATCCTGTGCAGAAATATACAAGATGGTCTTGGAGGATTTTTTAGTGTCCATTGCACTTAGAAAATAAGAATGTGGTGGTACCATGTTGTCATTCCTTCTCTCTCAGTTTCTCACACTTTTTATCTTCTTCTTCTTTTTGTAACCAGGGCTGTTGCTGGAGCTTGGTACTTACATGATGAATCCATAGTTTCTGGCAGCCATTTTCCTTCCTTTCTCTTTCTCTCCTTTTTAGTTGAAAGGGAAGAAAGAAATTGAAAGGTAAGGGGGATATAGAGAGGGAGAAAAAAAAAGAGGCAACTGCAGCCCTGTTTCACCACTCTTGAATATTTCCCCTTGCAGGTGGGGACTGGGAGCTTGAACCTGGATCTTTGTACATAGTAATGTGTATGTTCAACTTGGTGCACTACTACATAGCCCCTCAGTTTCTTCTTCCCTGTTTCTCACCCTGGATCTGGGAAATAAAAGGGGGGAGCCCTCTAAGAGTGGTAGAATCACAGAGGCATGAAGTCCCAGCAAAGTTCCAGTGGCAAAATAAAAATGTTTGAGAATAATTCTTCTTCTAGCGTTTGCCCTTCTTCCATAGCCAGTCAACAGCGTCAGGTTGAGCCTGATGTAAAGTTTCGAGACCCCCTTTGAATCTGGAGAGGTGGCAGTCGTTGACTATGTGAGTCATAGTCTGTCTGTAGCTGCAGGGGCAGTTCGGGTCATCTCTGGCTCCCCAGCGATGGAACATAGCGGCACACCGGCCATGGCCTGTTCAATAGCTAGCGATTGAGGAGGGCCCAATCATAACGTGCTAGGTCAAAGCCGGGTTGACGCTTGCAGGGGTCTGTGATGAGGTGTTTGTTCTTTACCTCAGCTGACTGCCAACTCTGTTTCCAAGAGACTGGAACAGAGAAGTTCAGTGTAGGCATAGGGGACCAGATTGGGTGACGAGACGTCAAGCGTTGGACAGGGTGAGCGAAGATATCCGCGTATATTGGCAGGTCCGGTCGAGCGTAGACGTGGGAAATGAACTTAGATGATGCTGCATCCTGACGAATATCTGGCGGGGCGATGTTGCTAAGAACTGGCAGCCATGGAACCAGGGTGGAACGGATGGTTCCAGAAATTATCCTCATGGAAGAATATAATTTGGAATTGACCAAGTGGACATGGGGGCTACGGAACCATACTGGGGCACAGTATTCTGCAGTGGAATAGCATAATGCCAGAGATGATGATCGTAGTGTAGAAGCGCTCGCGCCCCATGAGGAGCTGGCCAGTCTTGCAATGATGTGATTCCTCGCGCCCACCTTTGCTGCAGTTTTTATGAGATGTTTGTGAAATGACAGAGTGCGATCGAGAGTAACGCCAAGATAGACTGTCTGGGCTTCATGCCGGATTCTCGTATCACCAAGCCGCACATTAAGCTCATGCGAGGCCGAGGCATGGTGCAGATGGAAAACAGATGATACCGTTTTTGCAGTGCTAGGGATTAGTCGCCATTTTTTACAGTAATCAGATATCAGAGAATAATAATAACAACCCACAAGGAAAGAAGGTCTATCAAATCTATATAGTCAGCTGGGAAACCTCAAGTGGTCAAAGCTGGAATAATTTGAACAATCAAGTCAATATGCCATATTGTATTATAACCAAAAGTAAAAGAATACTTATCCATGAAACCACAGTGATTAAAGAAATAAATAAATAAGGAGGTAGACTAAATCTCCCATGAAGAATCCTAAGTAAATGATCCACTCACCCATTTCAAAGAGCACAGACAGACTCCTTCTGTAGGGGTGGGCTGCCCAGAATGACTCCCTTCCAAAGAAGACAGGATGAAAAGGGAAAGGAAAAGAAAGAAAAAAAGCATGAGTAATTTTCTAGTAGAAGAAACTAATAAGCATAACATTAATGAGGAAATCAAGGCCATCAATAATGATTAAGTCAGACAGAAAACAAGGACCCCGAATAGGATGGGACATAGTAGTACTTCCTCCTCAAACCTCTAGTTAGAAAATATGAAAAAACCCAAAATGAAGGCATTCTACAAAATCCTTACAAAGAAAATCTTAGTTGGTGAAATAACTCACCTGTGAATGAGATTGCTTTGCCATATGCTTTACCCAAGTTTGAGACAGACTGGTCCCCACCACACTGGAAAAAGATCTAGCATGGTAGAGTCTTTCCCTCTTTTTGTTGTCTCTGACTCTCTTTAACTGAAGAAGTTAGTCTAGAGTGGTGAAGCCCTGGTGATGGAAAAAAAAAAAAAAAAACGAATCAGGAAAAATAGCCTGAGAAGCCCTCACAAGCTAGTGAACCCAAGGAGATGTCATGACTAAATGTCACACGGATCCTCAGACAGGGTCATAGAAACAGAAAAGTATAGTAGTTGAGGAAAAAAGGAAATCTAGGGCTAGGAGGAGGCTCATTAATAGTGTCTGCTTTGTAATGTGAGACCCTGAGTTATATCCCCAGCACCCCAAGACAGAAATAAAAAGACTCCTATGGATTATGGAGTGTTTTTTGCTTTCTCTTTCTTTTTCTTTCCTGTATTGCTTTCTAGTTCTAGTCTCTCTCTCTTTCTCTACAAGTCAGTCTCTCTCTAAAAATAAAAACTAAATGTTTTTTTAACATTTTCTCTTTTTTTAAATACTTATTTATTTTCCCTTTTGTTGCCCATATTGTTTTATTGTTGTAGTTATTATTGTTATTAATGTCGTCTTTGTTGGATAGGAAAGATAGAAATGGAGAGAGGAGGGGAAAACAAAGAGGGGAGAGAAAGACAGACACCTGCAGACCTGCTTCACTGCTTGTGAAGCAACTCCCCTGCAGGTGGGGACCCGGGGGTTTGAACTGGGATCTTTATGCCAGTCCTTGTGCTTTGTGCCACATACGCTTAACCTACTGCACTACCACCCGACTCCCCAAAATTAAATGTTTTAAGGCTTAATGGTCAAGAGCATCTGAAAGACTGTCTTCCATTTCTGGCACTACATAAAAATAAAAAACAGGAAATCTGAGTATACACTATATTGCCTAATTAACTATGACAAATGTGCCATACTGGTCTAAAGTGTAAATGGGGGAGACCCAGTGTGAGGCATGGGAACTCTCTGTCTTGTCATCATAGTAATTTTCTAAGAATAATCATGTAAATCATTATCTGCTCTAAAATTATAAATCATTTCAAAACCCTTCCTCATGACTTAGGAAACTGTAGCACATTTACAATGCCCCTCTCCCCCCACCCCACCCCCCCATACACATACACTCAAAAAACAAACAAAAAACAAAGGTCCTAATCCCCGGGAACCCATGGCCTTATTTGAGAAAAAGATCCTTCCAGATATGATCCAGCATCTTGAGATAAGATGACCTTGTATTAATTGGGTGGATTCTCAGTTCATGACAAGTGTCATCACAAGAGGGAGACAACAGAGTCAAAGATAAGGACACACATTTACATGATGATAGAGGTACATATAGGAGTTAAACAGCCACAAGCCAAGAGACAGCTGGAGCCATTAGCCACTAGTAGAGGCAGAATAGTCATTCCCTGGAGCTGGGAGAGCAGCTCTGCCACCACCTTAATTTTGGGTTTCTAACTCTTTGCACAGGAACAAGAGAGTTCATGTCTGAAGTTCAAGGCTACTTGATGTGAGGTCATTTGTTGCAGTACTGCTGATGACAACAATATGATTGGTCAATCATCTTATCTTGGGGAATTGCCAAAAGCCCTGTGCCACTTGGCCTTGAGAATTCAGCAAGAGCAAGCCCAAGTGTGACAGTGGATAAAAAAGGTAGCGCAGACCTAATCACTGACAAATATTGAGGAAATTTCTGTGAGTTGCACAATGGAAAAAAAGAAGGCTACAGCAACTTGTAGTATGTCTGTGTGTTCTGACCTAGTCTGGTGGGAGAAGCTTGTGATACTTCCATTAGGACCTGAGGAGGAGGAGTTGGCCAAGCTTGTGCATGGTGGGAAGAGAATTGAGGCATAGGGAACAACAGCATGTAATAAGATACTGAGGGCAAAGGAAGCAAAATTGTTCATGGAGCAGCAAAAGGACCAGGACAAGGATTTAAACTATATACACTCAAAGCAGAATACTGGACCAGTAAGTATGGACACCTGTAGAGACTGTCAAATTGTTTGTTGCCTCGCTAACACCCAACTGTAACTCTTCAGCTGATGGATTTTAAGAGGCTCTCAAGATTTCTGGGGTAGTCAAGTTGGTAAGGGCCAGACACTTTAGCTAAGAACAAGGCAGGATTTCACAATTCTAAGTAGACATAAGCAGATGATTCCTGGAAGAGGCAATATGGTCATTGCTTTAGATTCTGTAGCAACTGGCCCTACTTGTTCTTAAGTGGAGAAACAGCTGACAGTTTACAAATGAAGGGGTATGACTATCCAATAAAACTTCATTTGTAGAAAAAGAGAGAGAAGAAGAAAACTTAATTTGTGGATGCTAAAATATGAATTTCATGTAATTTCTCATACCACAAAAATATCCTTCTTTTGATGTTTTTTTTTAATTGACCATTTGAAAGTATAAAAACCATCATTAGCTTGAAGACTTGACAAAAATAGGGAGCCAGATTCAAGGGTCCCACATTTGTTGAATTCTCCCACCCCCACTGTCATTGACATACCCCATCTGGTTCACCTTAGGAGCACCCCTGAAAAGGCTGACAGCTCTGAGAGAGGATAGCACTTGTGCCTCAGGATAAAGTTAGGCCAATGCAACATCTTGGCACCTAGGCACTTACAAATCTTTACTGCCCTTTGGACTTTTGCATAAAGGAGGATGAGACTGATTGTGGGTCCCCCTGTCATAGATAGGCATCAGAAGGTGAGATGAGGGGGTGATCTGAGGATCTTTCTTTGCAGGGCAATTGTTTTGGCACTAAAATGAATTAGAGAAGGCATTTCTAAAACTGCTACCCAGAGGCATACCCCACTCTCCATTCATCCTCAAGTTATATAGGTGAGGTTAGCCTCACTTCCAGGACGGTTTTATTCAACACCTTTTAATGGCATTGTTTTCTTAACCACTAGAAAATGTACTATAAAAAAAGTTGGGCAAGACTATTAAATGGGGTAAGGAGAATCTCTTCAACAAATGGTGTTGGAAAAATTGGGTTAAAACATGCACAAGAATGAAACTGAACCATTGTATCTCACCAAATACAAAAGTAAGTTCCAAATGGATCAAGGTCTTGGATGTTAGAACAGAAACTATCAAATACTTAGAGGAGAATATTGGCAGAACTCTTTTCCACATAAATTTTAAAGTCATCTTCAGCAATACAAAAGAAATTACAAAGAAGACTAAGGCAAAAATAAACCAGTAGGACTACATCAAATTAAAAAGCTTCTGAACGGGAGTCGGGCTGTAGCGCAGCGGGTTAAGCGCAGGTGGCGCAAAGCACAAGGACCGGCATAAGGATCCCGGTTCGAACCCCGGCTCCCCACCTGCAGGGGAGTCGCTTCACAGGTGGTAAAGCAGGTCTGCAGGTGTCTATCTTTCTCTCCTCCACTCTGTCTTCCCCTCCTCTCTCCATTTCTCTCTGTCCTATCCAACAACGACAACAACAATAATAACTACAACAATAAAACAACAAGGACAACAAAAGGGAATAAATAAAATAAATATTTAAAAAAATAATAAAAATCTTCTGAACAGCAAAAGAAACCACCACCCAAACAAAGAGAACTCCCACAGAGTGAGAGAAGATCTTTATATGCCATACATCAGACAAGAGGCTAATAACCAAAATATATAAAGAGCTCACCAAACTCAGAAACAAGAAAACAAATGATCCCATCCAAAAATAGGGGGAGGATATGAACAGAATATTCACCATAGAAGAGATCCAAAGGGCCAATGAACATATGAAAAAAATCCTCTAACTCATTTCTTGTCAAAGAAATGCAAATAAAGATAACAATGAGATACCACTTCACTCCTCTGAGAAGGTCATATGTCAGAAAAAGTAGCAGTAACAAATGCTGGAGAGGTTGTGGGTACAAAGAAAACTTCCTGCTCTGCCTATGGGAATGTAAATTGGTCCAACCTCTGTGGAGAACAGTCTAAAGAATTCTCAGAAGGCTAGAAGTGGACCTACCCTCTGATCCTACAATTCTTCTCCTAGGGAAATATCCTAAAAACCAATAATACCCATCCGAAAATAGTTGTGTATACCTATGTTCATAATGGCACAATTTGTAATAGCCAAAACCAGGAAGCAACATATGAGTGGCTGAGCAAGTTGTGGTATATATGCAGCTATTAAAAATGGTGATTTCACCTTTTTCACCCCATCTTGGATGGAGTTTGAAGTAATCATGTTAAGTGACTTAAGTCAGAAACAGAAGGATGAATATAGGAAGTTCTCACTCATAGGCAGAATTTGAAAAAATAAGATCAGAAGGGAAAACACTAAGCAGAACTTAGACTGGAATTGGTGTATTACATGGAAGTAAAAGACTCTGTCTGGGCTTCGGGGGGGGGGGGGATTCAGGTCCTGGAACATGATGGCAGAAGAGAATCTAGTGGGGGTTGTATTGTTATGTGGAAAACCAGGAAATGTTACCTATTTACAAACTATTGTATTTACTGTTGATTGTAGACCATTAATCTCCCACTAAAGAAATTAAAAATTAATTTTCACTACTCCCATCACCAAAGGTCTGTGTCCCCACCCCCACCCCATACATAGCCACTATAGCTCTCCCACAGTCTTAGATATAAGTTAACATCTTTTTTTCACATTAGTGCACTCAATTCTTTATTTTCTTCTTCTTCTTCTTCTTCTTCTTCTTCTTCTTCTTCTTCTTCTTCTTCTTCTTCTTCTTCTTCTTCTTCTTCTTCTTCTTCTTCTTCTTTTAACTGTAGCAGAGCAAAGCTTATGGGTGTGTGGGGGATTGAACCTGGGAATTCTCTATATTCTGCATATGAGTAAAACCATTCTGTATTTGTCCATCACCTTCTTACTTGCTTTACAAAGCATAATCTTGAATCCCATCACTTTATCCCAAAGGACACAGTATCTCCCTATTTTATTGCTGCATAATACTCTGTTGAGTATATGTCCCATAACTTTTTATCCAGTTATCTGTCAAAGGGTAATTCAGTTTTCTCCAAGTTTTTTCTATTGTGAATAAAGCTGCTATAAACAAGGGGTGCATATATCCCTTCAAATCAGTGTCATTATACCTTTTGGGTAAATGCCTAATAGAGGAATTGTTGGATTGCAAAAATGTTTGCACAGCACCTTTGCAAAGATGCTCAAAGGCATGGAAGCACCTACCATTCCAAGGTCACTGTTATCTCTGTCTCCTGCTTGGCTCCCTTTCACCCCTCTGGTTTCTTCAGCAGCTCTCCTTTATCATTACAGACACCCTGCCCTTGGCCCTCCAATAATCATCTTATAACTCAGGCTTCTGGATCTATGTGGTCCAGCCCTTGTTGATCTGCCTGGAACTCTTTTTCACAGATCCCTGTCAAGGCCTTTGCACCTTCTTTTTCCTCTGTCTAGTGCTTCTCACCCTCTTGTCTGTGTTCTCTTCTCATTTAGTGTGCAAATTCCAATTATGTTTTCACCCTTTTTCTTGTCTCTTATGTCTCTAAGTGCTAGTTCTTATTGAAGTTAAAGATGGAGGCCTACTGCCTGGTGCCACAGAAAATCAAACTCTGCCATATCAACTCTTGCTTAAGTGGAAATCTGCTTTACTGCAGATTTCAGTTCAAAGTTACAAGGAGGATGGAACATTGCTCACATCAACCTCTCCACTTCTTTGTTTCAGAGAATATTTATGCAAGTAGGAGAAGGGGCTGGAGAAGTATGGTCTGGAACAAAAAAGGGTTGGGCTTGAATAGGTCTTATGCTATTATTTTCTTTAAATGAAAGTGATAAGTAAGAACAAGTGTAGATTGTGTTTTCAAGGCCATCATGTCATTGGGCCTTTAGGATTAATCTTATCCCTGTCCCTTGGGGATCAACAGTTCATTATCATAGAGGTGCTACTTCCCCCCTGCCATTGCAGGGGTTTCACTTTTGCAGATAAACTTTTAAGATGGAAGAAGAGAGGTAGTGGGGGAGACAGAAAGACAGAGACAGAGATAAGAGAGAGAAAAAGATGCCACAGCATTGAAGTTTCTCCTAGTTCAGTGAATTCAGGCTCAAATCATGAACACTATCAAGGTGAACTGTCCTGCTAGCTCCAGAGTTAATATTTTTTGCAATGGTTTTCAACCACGTTGTAGAATGCCCCCTCCACCATCATATATAGGGACCTTACCTGTTTAACTTCATTCAGCAAAGAGCTGAAACTTGGTAGGTGAATGCTATATGTCTCTTCAATGAGACCCAACTACTAAAGTATAAGTACAAAAGGAAATTACTAGGCCTGTGTTCATAAATATTTAAGAATTTCAAGACAGTGACATTAGAGTGTAAAAATCAACAAAGGGTCCTTGGATGTGAGGGACCTCCTGTGTCCTCACAGTTCACATATTCATTAGGAATACTGTTAGATGAATGAATGGCCTAGGGCATCTTGTTATGTTTTTGTCCTTACATGGAAATCAAACCTTATATTAACCATCAATATCATGTAGCAAATCACACTTAGTGACTTAGGAGAATCTGTATAGTAGCTTATGGCTCTCTGAGGAAAAGTACAGATTCTCTACTCAGGTCTCATCATCTTAGAAGCCAGAGGTCTGCTTCCTGCTGGAGACTGCAGATAAATCCACTTCTAAGCGCCATTGACTTCCAGTGGTTTTAGGATATCAATCTCCGTTTCTTTGCAGGTTGCCAGTTCCCTGCTCATGGACACTTTCATTTTCAAAGTCAGTGAGAGTGCCCTCACACCAGTCTTTATCACCTACAGGACTCATTTAATTAAGCCAGGCCCTCTGGACATGCTTCCTTTCAGTCAGTTCAAAGTCACAAATAACATTATAACATCTGCTGCATCCCTTTACCATGTAACATACTCTAATCCTGTGTGACATCCCCCCAAAGGGAGGAAATCACATAGGGCACTACACTATTGTGGGTGTCTCACAATTCTGCCTACCACAGATCTATAAATCCCAGCTTATGAGGTGGCAATATTCATGTGACTTTTTATTTGATATATTTGTCTTATCAGGACATAGTTCTGGTGGTTTGGTAAAATTCTGATCTAGATGAAGTTTTAAGATACATTTAAAAAAAATTTTTATTTATAAAATGGAAACACTGACAAAATCACAGGATAAGAGGGGTACAATTCCCACCACCAGAACTCCCTATCCCATGTCCTCCCCTTATAGCTTTCCTATTCTTTAACCCTTTGGAAGTATGGACCCAGGGTCATTATGGGGTACAGAAGGTGGAAGGTCTGGCTTCTGTAATTGCTTCCCCTCTGAACATGGGTTAAGATAAGTTTTATATAAGTGATTGAGATTTTTAATTAGCTGACTTTAAGTCAAGATGGCCTTCCAAAAATACATAGTGCCTCATCCAAGCAGTTAAATGCTTAAGGGTAAGACGTAAAGTTTTACAACAAAGGAAGAATCTTTCCTTAGCTAGTATAAGACATTTTGCCTGAGTCTCTAGCATGCCTGTCTATCCTGTACATTCTAGACTTGTTATCCTCTCCAACTGTGTAAATGAGCTTCTTCAAATAAATCAATAACTAGACAGATTAGATAGATAGATAGATGATAGATGAGAGGTAGATGGAAGAATGAAATGCACAGATTTCTATACATTTTTAATGGGTTTAAATTTTCTAGATTATGCATGTAAAGCACTTGTCATGTGTAGTGTTTAGTAGGTGAACACTATGTCTTTCTATGGATTCATTGACTACTTTTACAGAGCTCTTCATATAATAGGCACCAGGTAAATCATGGTTACAGGGTTTCTGGGATTGAGAAGGCCCAATATTGCCTCTATCCAAACTCTCTACTGTGATAGTTAATTGTTACCATCTTTCTTCCACTATGTGGAGATTCAGCTTTGAAAAGCTGTGTGACAATAAGAGATATAAATAAACCCCACTGTCGTTAGAGTTCGGGGCTCCAGCAAGCCGGGCTAGCTTCGCGGCAGTAAACAGAGACTAAGGGACACACGGCTGGGCCGGGAAGCTGTATTTCTTTATTCACGAACAACAATTCATAAACTAAACCAAACTAATCACCACACAGATCTGTCCTGCATCCTTCTCTTCCAGCAGCTGTGCCAGAACTCTCCAACTACATAGCATAGAGGGCGGGGAGAAAGTGGGCCTGCGAAACTAGCAAGGGCCAAACCAATTCTCTTGGCGGGGGAAGGAGACCAAACCAATATGAAACATACCAACAATTCCTCCCTTTCTTTTTAACTAAATGACCACAGTATCAGGGGTGTGGGGTGAACAGAAACCTATATCATACAGGCATTTTCAAAAAAGAAACTGGCACAAACATGGAGGAACATGTAAGTAACAAGAACCAGTGTGCTGCCAAGGGAAGGCCTGAGGGGGGCGTTTTTTTGCCTCTGGGGGGTGTTACTTGCCTCAACGAGCATTTTTTTCTCTATGGACATTACCTAGCATGGGGGCAGGGATATGGCCTAGAGTCTCAAGGAAGCTGGCTCCAGTCAGCCTTTGAGAAACCCAGCAGCATAAAGGGAAACTGCTAGTTTTGTGCAAAGTGTCCGAGGTGTACCAGTGAGTCCGATAGAAGTGCGAGTCCAAAGCAGATGTCCACTGAAGAATTGCCAGGGGGTGGAACGTTGTATGAGGAAGGTCAGCTGTTGGAATTCTGCTTTTCTGTAGAGAACTTGACAGCTGCAATTTACTTACTATGAAACAAAACTTGTAGCAGGTTAGAAGTTTATCACAATTGATAACTCTATTACAACCATTAGCATAACCATAGTGCAATCTAACGTTTTTAATTGAGAAGGAATTTGAGAATTTTACATATCAATAAGTCTATTTAACCTTTTGTTACACCCATTCAACATGGAGACACACCCTAGGTGTGCGCAGGTTTTTTTTTTTAGACTAACTTAGTTAAAATATATTGATTTTTAACTAATTTTTACCTCAGACTTTGAATGTAAGTTAATTTTACCTCTATGAGAACTATGTTGAAAACCTTTTTCATTTAACTCTGTCTGGTAAGAATATAGCCTTAAAGTTACATTTTTAACCTTAAAGTTAATGTTTACCAAACTTTAAACACACACATAAACTTGGTCTTTAATACACAGGGAGAGAAACCTTTGTTACGAAGACATGTCATTTTAAACACGAATTTAGATCTATACTGTCTTAGTTGTTGGGGGGAGTCACCATCTGGAGGTGGCCTCCCACGCAGCTCCACTTCTAGGAATTGTAGGTTGCTATCTCTGGATGAATCTCTGTGTATTCTAGCTCGTCTGCCTTCAGACCCAAGCTGGAGATCTCAGCCAGGGGGCCCAGTTTCGACAGGGAGCCCGCGGTCTCCAGGTGGTCTGGGATCTGCCCAGACTTCATAGAAGGAAGGCGGGTGGGCCAGGTGTGCAGAAGGTGTGGGCCGAGGTGTGAGGCCATGAGAGGCTGCAGCTTTGCCTGCCATGTCTGGTGCCCTGCTCCCTGCGGCTGAGCAGTGTGGAGGGAGCCCATGCCCAATGTCCCACACCACGCTGTGGAAAGCCAGTTCATGCAGGCTGGTGTTGGGCTCCTGCGGGCTGGCATTGGGCAGAAACCACAGAGTGGTCCAGAGACAGCGAAACAGTCTTATGAAGAAAGGGCAGAGGCCTTTGGAGATCTCTTCACAAGCAGAAGAGAGGGCCATAGTGCATAGGTAGCCAAATTGTCTTCACTTATCTGAGAGATGCGCAGGTCAGGTCCATGTGGGCGCCATTTGTTGTTAAGGTTTGGGGGCTCCAGCAGGCCGGGCTAGCTTCTCAGCAGTAAACAGAGACTCAGGGACACATGGCTGGGCCGGGAAGCTGTATTTCTTTATTCACGAACAACGATTCATAAACTAAACCAAACTAATCACCACACAGATCTGTCCTGCATCCTTCTCTTCCGGCAGCCGCGCCAGAACTCTCCAGCTATGTAACATAGAGGGAGGGGAGAAAGTGGGCCCATGAAACTAGCAAAGGCCAAACCAATTCTCTTGGCGGGGGGAAGGAAACCAAACCATATGAAACATACCAACACCCCACCAAGGTATATGGCCTGGGTCTCTCAGTCATTCATTTTTGCTCAACCTCCCCTTTTCCTGCAACACAGGTCTGTTGGTTATTCACCTGACAGGAGAGAAAAGTCTTATTACTCATACCACAGAAGGAAAAGCAGAGACTCAGAAGTCCTACAGGTTACACAAAACTGCTAGGGCTCCACACTCCCACTCTGGCCTGCACATCTCTGCAGAGCATTGATTATCAGGTGCTTGCTGAGCAGAAGATGGAAGTGGGATGGCATGGTAGTTTGGCACTCATCTCTCTCCTTTGCCCTTTGAGGTCCACCCAACCATGTACTATACTAAATGAGTTCTTCTGTTCCTGCAATTAGAGCTGTGTTTGAAATCATTGTCTCTGTTGTGTTTTTCTCGCCTCAGTGAAGCCCAATATGTTCATTTCCACGAGCCAGGAGCTTACACGAGGTGCTAAGAAACAGCATCTTAGCTACAGACATGCTAGTATGTTCTCTTGCTGTTCAGTCTGGGTACCCAGGAGCCACCACAGGGTCTTAGGTCATATGAGGTTGTGACTTGAAGCTTGCTTTTCCTGGAAGAACATTGTTGAATCAAAACCCTTCTTGACTCTGACTAGGTTATATGTGTAATGACTCCTCTGAGAAGATTCTAAACCTGAGTTCCAACACTCGCCTATTGTATGAGGGCAAATCTAATGTCTGAGACCTTATCTGTTCATGTATATTGGTTAGCTTATGATGGCTAACAAATGCAAAGACTTGAGAACAATAAACATTTACTTTATTTATTTATTTGTTTAAGAAAGGAGACATTAACAAAACCCTAGGATAGGAGGGGTACAACTCCACACAATTCCCACCACCCAGTCTCCATATTCCATCCCCTCCCCTGATAGCTTTCCCATTCTCTATCCCTCTGGGAGTATGGACCCATGGTTGTTGTGGATTGCAGAAGGTGGAAGGTCTGGCTTCTGTAATTGCTTCCCTGCTGAACATGGGTGTTGACTGGTCCATCCATACTTCCCAGTCTGCCTCTCTCTTTCCCTAGTAGGGTGAGTCTCTGGACACATTGGTGGGGTCATCAGTCCAGGGAAGTCTGGTTGGCATCATGCTGGCATCTGGAACCTGATGGCTAAAAAGAGAGTTAACATACAAAGCCAAACAAATTGTTGAACAATCATGAACCTAAAGGCTGGAATAGTGCAGATGAAGTGTGTGGGGGGGGGGGCTGGGTACTCTCTGTAGACTTTTGTGTACTTCTGCTTTCAGGTGTATATTTTCCCCTGGTTTATGAACATTTACTCTTATTCATGACTTCATAGCTCAGCTAAGGTACCTTCCAAAATTGGGGGACACACTCATCTGTTTGAGATAGTTTTTGCTGATCTTGGCTGAGCTCACTCATGTTTGGATGCCAGTCAGATGGCCCTGGATGACTTGGTTGGGTCAGTGGGTGCTCCTGCATGGGATTTCTTGGCACCCACAGTGAGTCTGGGATTATTTTAATGGTGCTGGAAAAGATTATGACAAAGTGCAGATGACACAAGACTGGTGAGGCCAGGACTCTGGATTGACATGCCCTTAGGTCAGCCTCACTCTGATGACCACAAAGCTGCAGGCCAATTCATGTTTGAAGAATGGGGAAATCAAAAGTCTTCATGGGAAAAGCCAGAAAGTCACATAATGGGAGGATTAAGAATCTCAGCCCATTTTGCAACAAATCTATCACAGCGTGTGTCACAGCCACTGGTTTGCCTTCTTTTCCTTCTCCTCCTTCTCCTTCTTCTCCTTCTCCTTCTCCTTCTCCTTCTCCTTCTCCTTCTCTGTCTCCACATCCTCCTCCCCCTCCTCCTCCTCCTCCTAATCCTTCTTCTTCTTTGTAAGTCTAGCTTTTTATTTTCTTTTTTATCTTTCTTATTTATTTATTTTTATTCATAAAATGGAAATATTGACAAGACTATAGGATAAGAGGGGTACATTTACACACAATGCATATCCCTGGAGCTCCATATCCAATCCTCTCCCTTGATAGCTTCCCTATTTTTTTATCCCTCTGGGAGTATGGACCCAGGATCATTGCGGGGTGCAAAAGGTGAAAGGTCTGGCTGCTATAATTGCTTCCCCGCTGAACAATGGCATTGGTAGGCTGATCCATACTCTCAGCCTGTCTCTCTCTTTCTCTAATGGGTCAGAGATCTGGGGGAAGCAGGGCTCCAAGACACATGGTGGGGTTGGTTCTCTGCCCTAGGAGGTCAGGTTGGCATCATGGTATCATCTGGAACCTGGTGGCTGAAAGAGACTGAAGATATAATACAGAACAAATTGTTGACTAATTATGAACCTAAAGGCAAGAATATGACAGATGAAGATTGGGGTGTCTGTTTTGGAAAATGCTAGAGGATCTGTTTTAGGTATATTCCAGAGGGCCCATGACTTTACTGGTTTTTACCTGAGCCTGACATAGAATATGTTGGTGGACCCAGGTTATTGTCTGGGGAGATGGAATCATGGACTAAAAAGGACTAGAAAGGTAGATCAAGGAAGACAGTAGCTCCCAAATATGGGTAAAGTATATAAATATTATTAAATGTAAACCCCATCGATTTGATCTGGGGCCTATATTCAGCACAGGAGACTTCTTTTTATGCTGGTCAACAGATATGTCCCTATTTCCCATCACCCTTTGGGGAAATTCTTTCCATCCTCCATTGACTGCTATCAGGTAGTACTACTGTTAGCTGGGTCCCGTTGACCCCTAGATAAGAAGTTGTCACATAGTCATACTGTCCAACTAACCCTCCTTACTAGGATCTGAAGTTCCAAGCAGAGGATCACAGAGATGGAAAGGTGAAACTACTCTTTCTGGCAGAGATTCTGATCAGATAGTTCTGCTACTAAGGCATTCCTGAAACTTCTGCTCACATGGAAGCCTTTAGTTTTGGTCCAGTCTGGGACTTGATTGTCTTGCCTGCTTGTCAGTTGTGTAAGTTCTCAATATCTTCAGCTGGCCTTCTTGTCTTTTTTTCCCCTACAGTCCAACCCCCCTTTCCCCCACACCCACACATACATATACTGGTACATAAATCCCATGGTGCCAGTCTCTGTGTCTTGGAACACCAAGTTCAATATCTTGTTGGGCTATAAGTAGTAACCTAGTTAATTCTCATTCTCAAAAAGGAATCTCAAAGAAACACAACATATTTATTTATTTATTTATTTATTTATTTATTTCTAGTTTATTGTTACCACCCCACAGAGTCACCATCTTATCGATCTTAGACTATCTTATACTATCTTAGACTTATTTTATACTATCTTAGAGTGTATACTATCTTAGAGTGTAATCTTTTTCTTGGTGGATCTCCTAAAGGATAGAAAAAGACTGTAAGAGTTCTAGGCTCTGTATTCAGACACAACAACCTCCAGTGGAAGCAAGTCCTTCTATACTTTTTTCTCTGAAAAAAAATGTTCACCCCATCTTATTTGTGGTATAGAAGTGGGCCCTGTGCCACCCAATGGTGCTCACTATCTGGGGGTGGCATTGCTGTTGTTTTCTCTGACAACTAGGATTTTACCTAAAATGCTTGAAGGATACATGGTTGTGTTATCACTGAGGGTGGGGGTACCACAGTTCTAATGTGCGGAAGCCTCTCCATATGTTATCTTTCCCTTGGGACACTTTCCTCAAAGCTAAATCCTTACCTGTCTGCTTTCTCCTTACCTTTCGGGTCTCAGTTTTTAGGACTCCTCCTCAGAGACCTACCCTAACAGCCTACCTCTGCCTTTCTCACCTTACACTGTTTTTGTTTTTCTTCATATTCTTTTAACATTGTCTTTTAAAAACTATATCTATCGTCATAGGTTCAGTCTGGCTCAAATGACAAAGGTGCTTAAGCTTTTTTGATTAGGCAACCTGATGCCTTGGTCCCCATGTCTAGAGGCAAGGACAGGGGAATTCACTCAGCATTTAGAGACAGCTGCTTCGAGTAAATTATCAGTCCTTTCAGTTTACCCAAGTCCATATCAGTGAACTTTTCAGCCTATTGTATTAGTTCCCTGCAACTATAACAAAGTATCATGGCTGGAGGGGGGAGGGTGGGTTGCAATGACAGATATGTTATCACAGTTCTGGACACCAGAAGTGGTAATCAAGGTATAGGCAGGTTTGGTTGCTTCTGGGGGTTTACAGAGAAATGTCCATGGTTCCCTCCTATGTAGCTCCTACTGGTCACTGGTGGACCTTGACCTCTAGGGCTGTATCACTTCAGTTTCTGCTATCCTCTTTGCATAGCCTTCCTCTTCTGTGTATGTATTCCCTCTTTTCTGATAAGAACATGATGTTCTGAAATACTAATGTATGTCATTGTTCTTAAAAGCATCTGGTTCTCTGTAGGTCTCCAGTTCTTTTCCCAGCCTGCCTTGAGGCATGTCTGAATTGTTCTCTAGCTTCTAGAACCACAAGTAGCTTGACAAACAGCCCTGGACATACTCATGTCCCCATCTATGGGATTTTTCCAATGTTAGCCTCCAGATTCCAGAACTGATTCCAGATACCAACTCCATATCTTGGCCTCAGCTCCTCAAGACCCTTCAAGAAGGGGACCATAATTTTGACCTCTGCCAGTTGAATATTGGGCCTCATTTCTTCATGCTCTGGCCTCCACTGTGAGTCTTGACCTTTATAATGTAGCCCAAAGGGTTGCTGAAAACTTGGTTAGCCACCACCTCCCACCCAAGCTGATGTAGGTTTTGAGGCCAGGCCCAGTGAAAAAAAAGGACAGATCTGAAAGACCCATGGAAATTTCATCTCTGGAGAGACCTTTGGCACAGTCTGACCTAGCAACATCATGGTCAATGCTAAATCATGGTTTAGCATTGAGGTCTAAAAGTCCTTCTCAGCAGCTTGGACCAATAGGCAAAGTTGGTGCTGGGTTTAGTTATAGGAAAATGGTTGACTGGAAGCATTCTGAAGTCATCTTAGTCTCTCCCTACAAAGGCATTTCTTACCCAGGACCTGTCTTCCCTCCAGATCATATGATGCTATCTGAGGTCATTCTGGCTGTTACAGCTGAGGGAGTGAGTGACTGTGACATTGAGTGGATTAAGTCAGGGGTGCTGCTGCACATCTCACAGTGCCCAGGATGTCTAATAGTAATAATAATAATAATAATAAATCCAGCACACAATGTCTTAAGGACCAAGGCTGTGGCACTTGGGTTTAAGTAAAGGTTCTTAATAAGGGCCCAAAGACTCAAAGGGCAATTCAGCCCCATCCCTACCCCTTAGTCCCCCCAGTTCCTTGCTTTCCTCAGTTTCCTGTCTATAGTACAGATGTAAGGATTGTCTCCTCAGGGAGTATAGTGAGAGCTCAGTGTGACAAGCAGTTAAGATTGTAGCCTGGGGCAGACACGCAGTGTCACCTCTGTCATCAAGAACTGTGTCTCCAAGCATAAGGCCCAATGTCTGTTTCTATCCACCCAGCAACTCACAGACCCAGCACAAAGCAGATGCCGCTGCCTTTCCCAGGGCACCTTGTTTTCATTTTCTCTCTATACAGAGTCTCCATCTGTCAGGGTGTGACCAGGCCCAGATGAGAGGGCTCTCCACGACAGGCCTTCAGGCCATCTGTGGGGATGCCAGCCTCCTCCCTAAATCACAGGCACATGTCAGATGGCGGCCACTGTCACCACGGCTGCCAGAGGCACTTACTAGGACAAAAGAACTCAGGGGCTTCCCTGTAGTTCAGTTTAGCAAAGAGGCTACAGAGCTTTCTGGAAGCAAATCTATATTCTCTGTGCATAGACAGGCTCTCCCCAAGGAGGATGAGACAGGAGGACTCATTGTCACCAGCCATAAATCTTTGCTGAGAATTCTCCTTCAGGCATGGAAGAGGCCCAGAGAGAACCAGTAGGGCCAACAACTCCAGCTTCTGCCAACCTTACTGACCTGAGTTATTGTACCAGTGCCCCCAGGGTCTTCAGGGCCCTGGCTAACCAGTACTTAGGCCCCACCCTGGGAAGTTTAAGTGCTCTTCTAAATTATGAACTTAACTTTCACTCATCCAGTTCTTCAGAATGAGTCCTGACTTCCTAAGGTCTGTCTAGAAAACCCCCAAATCCAATCACACAAGTCTGTATGAGCACACAACTCCCCCTCTTATTCCCCATTGTTTAATGCAGATCCCTGCCACCATTTAACAGCACACATGTGCATACACATGCTTTCACATGTATACACACACACACACACACACACATCCTGAGTTCTAGTCACTTGGAGTCAGTTAGGTCCTGCTCCTCAAACCTTGCTTCCCTTCAGCTGAAATCTCTTCAGTAGACTTGATTTTGATCTTTTGAGATCTCACAAAAGGATTACCTTCTCCAAGGAGACTTCTCAGTGACTTTCAAAAACATGAGGGCAAAATAATAGCACAGGGCTCAGTCTTCAGAATACTTGGATATGTTTCCTCATTTAACTCTTACAGGAGCCATAGAAGAGAAATTGAGGCACAGAGAGATGGAGCAGTTGGCTCTAAATGCAAGGGGCAGCAAGTGAAAAAGCTCTGGACCTCTAGGCCTGATGCCACCTTCTCTGTAGTTTCCGAATTGCTTTCACCCTTGGCTCCCACAATTCCTGACTCAGAGAGCTTTTCTTGTCCTACATATGGCTCTCTGAACATCTGACCCTCAAAAGACCAGGTTCTAGAAGGCAAGTGATCAGCCTCAGAGCCCTGGAGCCTGGCATCTAGGAGTCTCCAAATAATTATTTCCACCAGACCCTTTTGCCTTGTATGTTTTCCATGTTGTTTGAAGGACTTACTGGAAGACTTTCTTTTCATCAACATCCATCTCCCCAACTGCTCCCTGGCAGACACCCCCAGTCTCGCCACCATGCTGGGTGCAGATGTTGTTTTGCAGAAGCAGAGCACAACCCACACAGATGAACCTCAGGCCCTGAGGGCTAACACTCAGCCTCTTCTTGGTTCTCTTAATACATGGTTCTATGCAATGAAAATGGCTTGAGGCCTTTCATCGAACACAATGTGTACCCCCAACAAACCAAAGACAGTTAGATTGGTTATGGGCCTCTAAAACATACTTGGTCTTGTATACCAGCATCACCACAATGAAAATAGAAACCTACAACATTTATAACAAAGTGAGGCTAGGGATACAACATGCATCAGTGATACATATATTTTTAAGTGTCAAGACTTGGTAAAGGATAGGCATACAGTAAATCAGATTTTTTTCTCTTGATTCCCTCTTGTCATAATTTTTTTGTGGTGCTTAGCTATTAAATTCAGGGACACCATACATGCAGAACATGTACTCTACCACTGGACTCCATCCCACTTGTCACTTTTATTGCTAACAACTTCTCAGCACATTCTCTCTTGAGCCCTTGTAACTGTCAGTTCATACAAACTTCACAATCATCCTAAAAGAAAGTGTCATTAGTATGCCATTTTACATATGAGGAAACTGAGGCAGAGAGCTGTCAAATATGTAACATCTCTTAGACCTTCTAGAGGACTTCACTTGAAACATTTTTAGCTCCTACCAAAGGACTTTGAATGTCAATTCGTACTGACCAAGGTTTCAGGGATAGATGTGCCTTCATTCCCCAACTATCAGATTGTAGATCCATCTTGAGATGGATCATGCCACCATTCATCTACCCAGAAGTCTGGATTTGGAAAACACCTTTACAGAGAAAAACAAACAAACAAAAAAACAGTCAGCAGTTTCCTAGAGTACATGTAGAAATGAAGTTGACCCTCTGGGTTACCACTGACCAGACTGTGGTCACCTCAGAAGCTCTCAGAAGCACATCGCTTGATTCAAAGATGGTGTTCTTGGCATGCTATGCATGAAAGGAATTTTATGTGATTCCTGTATTTTTTCCATCATCTTCTAACTTCAGGATAGTCCAAGATTCAGGCCCTTATTCAAGAACTGAGAGTTGTTGATTGGTGAATTGACTCACACCACAGAGATCAATGTGGATGTACAAAGAAGCCCATTGCATTTAGTCACCTTCATATGTTTCTTCCTAGCAAGATTGTATCCATATAAAAAATGGTTGTTTTATTTATTTTGGTTCTTTTTTGTTGTTGTTCCCTCTACCAAACCTAACTTGATACCCATCAAAGAACTTCTTCTTGCTTAATATGGAAAAATGTAGGGGAACTTTTCAGATTACTGGCATTATTTAGCAATGAATTTTCCCCCAGAAGCTTAGCTATTTTATAGGAATACCTTTGTAATCAAAGTTTGGGACATGAAAATCTTCATTCTTCAATCATTCTGACAAACTGTTTATCCAAAGTCCATTCCAGCTTATGTTCCTACCATCATGCTATGAGAATGACAATTCCTCTGTCCCATTGCCAGGCTTGGTTATTGCCAAGATAAGTTTTAATATTTAGAAATTATTATTTTTTTCAAGTAGAGAGTAAAGGAGTGAACTACAGCAGACAGAGACAGACATCTGTTGGAACTGGAAAAGTTAAATCCTCTCCATCTAGGATTACAAGATAAAATATAGGACAAACTAATCCATTTGAATTTCAAATCAACAATGAATCATTTTTCAATAGAGCATGTCTCAATGATTACATGGGTATGCTAAAAAATGCACTAAAACATTATTTTTTTACTCCCCTTAAAGTAAAATTAAACTGGATTTCCTGGTTTTATTTCCCCTATAAATCTGGCAACACTTTCTCTGTTGAGAAACCCTTTTTCACTTGCATATCTGATTTCCTCTTCATTTTGTACATCTGAGCAAAGCTTGATGAGTACTTACTACCATTTATTAGCACTTACTAATGCTCAGGATGCTAGTAGACACTTTCATTGCAATTCATTTCAGCCTCATAATAACCCTAATAAGAAAACTTACAGAGACCTACACCAATAAATGAGTTGGTGACCCAAGACACAATACTCACCAACCATTAAGCATCAAGTTGTCACCATGTCATGATATCCATACCCTTGAATTCTAAAAACAAACAAAGGACTGCATGGGAAAATAACTTGGCTTTCATATATATATATGTGTGTGTGTGTGTGTGTGTGTGTGTGTGTGTATGTATATATACATATATATATAACTCAATGTTTTATATATATATATATAACATTGAGTTAGGAACTACTATAATTAAAAAATAAAGACTCAGTAGAGCACAAGACTCAATGTCAGGGTCATAGGTTCATGCCACACATTGGGTACCATATATTGTAATTAAAAAATAAAGACTTTGGGCAATGGCTTGGTGTAGGTTTAAAACAATCAAGGTTGGGAGTCGGGCAGCTGGTTAAGTGCACACGGTGCAGAGCTCAATGACCAGCATAAGGATCCTGGTTCGAGCCCCCGGTTCCCCACCTGCAGGGGAGTCGCTTCATGGGCGGTAAAGCAGTTCTGCAGGTGCCTATCTTTCTCTCCCCCTCTCTGTCTTCCCCTCCCCTCTCCATTTCTCTCTGTCCTATCCAACAGTGATGACATCCATAATAATTACTACAATAATAAAAAAAAAAAACAAGGGCAACAAAAGGGAACAAATATAATAAAATTAAAAATTAAAAAATCAAGGTTTATTACATGACAACTATTAGGTACTGTAAACAGGTAAATATTGGCTGAAATAAAACTAGGCTAGGCCCTTGAAACCATAAGCTAGTTACCAGATTTCAGCTACATGTGTACAAGTCCTGGGAGGAACGGCTACAGTGGGCATTGTGAGTGCACAGGAATGCAAGGACCAGGAAGTGCTGAGCACAGGAAAAGAAAAAGAGAGAGCCTTACTTCTGCCTGGCACACATTTAAATCAGTTATAATGCTCCTATAATCCCTTGTGGGTTTGCATAAATTTGTACTATGCTCATAGGCTGACATCAGCCATATGCTAATTGCATCCCTGTCCCAACAAGGGACATACTACTAAGTTGCAGAGTTGATAAATACTTGTTGTAACTGTCTCTCAAGTATGATCAATATATTAAATCTCCACAACAGGAACCAAACTTGGAAAAGTTCTGTCAGAGCAAATTTGGAAACTGTTTTTCAGTTTGAATCTTCCTCAGTTCAAGTTCTCAGTTTCATTCTTTGATAATCTAAAATTTCATTTTATCTTTTTCCACAACCCCATAGATGATATTGTTATTAGTAGTATGAAATTTTTACAGCAGTAAATACTTATTATCTTTAATAATTCTTTGAGTTAGGTATTCAGGAGCACCAGCTGGGCTGCTGCAGCTCAGGACCTTGCCTAAGGCTGCAGTTAAAGTAAGACATTATTAGGCTGTATCATCTGAAGGCTGGAATGGGCCTGGAGGATCCATCCTTAAGTGATCTGCTCCTAAACCTGGCATACTAGCACTCAGTGCTGGCAGGAAGTCATAAGTAATATCATCGTTTCTATTTTAGGCAAAAAAATTAAAGCACAGAAACATTCAGGAAACTACCAGGGTAGTAAGTGACACAGTTGGGCCCAGAATCTAGGCCTTCTGTTCCAGACCTCCTGGTACAGTATAAATTTTAACATGTCGTGATAAGAGACCTTAGATCATTGAATTGTGTGAACTAGACCAAGGAGGACCTTATATGCTACAATGAGAACTTGGATTTCATCTTTATTTAATAGGAAGTCTTTCAAAGGTTTTGAGTCTATGTTTAAATAGTTTGCTTGGGTATCTTCTTGGAAAATAGCAAGTCCAGTTGAAGGGAGACCTGTTAGAAAGTGCTTCAATATTCTCATCAGAAATTATGGTAAGTTACTCTAAGGAGTCTTCTGTGAAGAAAGAAATGAATAAACTTCAGATCCCTTACCTCCTTCTTGGTTTCACTGTAGGAGAAGCAACATTCCATGTGCACCAAGGAGAAGAGATGCAATTACTCTTTTTAAGTGTGACTGTGTGTGAACTTATGTATGGCTGAAATTACAAACTAAGCCAAGACAATGCCACCCAAGTGGGTTCTGGTAAACCTAGAGAAAAAGCACTGTAATGACCTATTAATTTATGACATGGTAACAGATGTTCAAAAAGGTTATGAAGTTTGATTCTGTAAATAAGTTAGGCATGTCCCTGGCAATCAGGATTATGCTCTTAATTTGCTTTTTCATAGATAATTTAGAAAGAAAATCCAATCCATGCTCTGACAGAGCAATTAT
Source organism: Erinaceus europaeus (assembly GCF_950295315.1). Classification (NCBI taxonomy): domain Eukaryota; kingdom Metazoa; phylum Chordata; class Mammalia; order Eulipotyphla; family Erinaceidae; genus Erinaceus; species Erinaceus europaeus. The sequence goes on from NC_080162.1 coordinate 36,317,254, forward strand.
AAAATCTGAATTTATAGTCTACATTACCAAGGCTTGGCCACACAACACTGCAGGTGCAGAAAATGTGACATCAGAAGATAATTTAATTGAGGCACCAGGAAAAACAGCACAAATTCTGCTATCTAGAGGCCTTTGTGGTAATTAACCCTGAACCACTGGGAGGTGTCCAGGATGAATGTTCATCTCCCTAATCCTTTCAACAAATGGTCTCTTTCTATTTTCCTTGCTTGCTTCCCAGCAACTCTGAAGTGAGCAAAGGCAGGGACTCCCTGATGGAGTTGAGAAAGAATGTAACTGAAGCAGGTGGTACCACCTGGGGTTGGCACTAATTCCATTCTCACAGCTGCTATCCAGCTGCAGTGACCCAAATCCCAAAGTTTTCTGAGGATTTTCCCACCATCTGGGGTCAGGAATTCTTATGCCTAGGATTTTCTTATGAGCCAAACTGTTCCATCTCTAGTGTTACCAATGCCTTTAGAGGACCCACTCACGGCCCCTTCTTCTTAAAATGTTTTAATACTCTCCCACACTCCTTCCTCCACTTTTCTGCAAGAATTATGGTCCATCTGTCTCCCAGAATTAACTGTTCAACAGAGGAGTGGGCTTCTGGAAGCTGGAACCCCTTCCATGCCTTAATCAAAAGCTTAGAACTTTTCCAACAATATTCTGCCACTGTTTGTTGTCAGTAATTTTACTTTTTCTAACAGAGAAAAGAATCATGTTAAAGTTCAGAGGGAAAAATCTCTTCCCATGTTGCAATAGCTTGGGGTTATTCACCTGTTAGTTCTACAACAATGTAGGTATTTGTCATAGATATGATCACAAAGCTGTTGTGTTTCTGGAAAGACACCCAAAAGCGTGGCCAAATGCCCTTGCCTTCTTATCCTCACATACTCTCAATTTCTCTACTCTTGAAAGAGCTTGTCTGGCATCATAAATTCACCCATTCAACACACTTCTCTGCACACAGACGAGGTGCTAGACTTTGGGTCACCAACAAGAGCAACACCAGTGACTGACATTTATTGGGTATGATTAATGCACTTAGCACCACAATAAGCCCTTGACATATACCATCTCACTAAATCCACATAATAGTTCTATAAGGAATATAATGTCATTATCTACAGCTTAAAAAACCATTAGGGTTCAGAGGTGAATTTATTTGCTCAATGTCAGACATTTATCCTGGAAATGAAAGAGTTAAACCTCAGAACCAAGCAATCAGGGCTCCAAGTAAAACATAAAGAACAATGTGAATATGGATGTTGGAAAAGATGGTTTAAGAAATGTGCATTTATTTTTTATTTTAAATTTATCTTTATTAGTATTTAATAATTATTTACAAGATGATATAATTGCAGAAAATGGTTCCATACTATGTCTATGACTATAGTTCTGTACCCCCCCATGTCCTCACCCAAGAATAACTGCCATAGTTTTCACAAAGTATTAGAGAAAATTCCACTATGTTTTCATTAGCAAATTCATATATTTCAGTTCTTTTTTTGGCTCATATGAGTGAAACCATTTTTTATTCTTAGAGTAATGGAGGTAATATACTAACAGGTATATACTATAGTGTGAACAGTCCTTGAACACCAAACTCTCTCTTTGACTTTAAACTTTGAAAAATATAAAACTTTTTGATTATACCTTTTCCTCCTCCCCCATATGTTTTAAATGCAGAACTAGGGGGTGGGAGGTAGTACTATTATTATGCAAAAGATTTCTACATCTGAGACTTCAAAGTTGCAGTTCAAAACAGCAGGTACCACCATAAGCCACAGTTGTAAAGTGCCCTGATGAAAAGAGAAAGAAAGGAAAGAGAAGAAAGAAGTATGGTCCAGGAGGTGGCACAGTGGATAAAGCATTGAACTCTCAATCATGAGGTCCTGAGTTCAATCTCTGTAACACATGTACCAGGGTGATGTCTCATTCTTTATCTCTCCTCTTATTTTTCTCATTAATAACTAAATGAAATATTTAAATAAGAAGAAGAAGAAGAAAGAAAGGAGTGAAGAGTGTAGGAAGGCAGGCAGGCAGGCAGGAAGGAAGGAAGGAAAGAAGGTGGAAAGAAGGAAGGAAGGAAAGAAGTGTCAGGGGATGAATTCAGATTCTCTTGAATGCAGGATACCACTGAGCTATTAATGGAGTGACTTTTTTCTTTTTAAATTTAGTATAAAGGGGGACAAAGAGAGGGAAGGGATAGTAGAGACACCACAGTATTGCTTTATCATTCATGGAGTTTACTTGACATCTTCCATGGTGTTCTCTAATTGCATTAGGGCTCAAATCCAGGTCTTCACACATGGTAAGGCAAATGCCATAGTGGGTAAGCTGTCCTCCAGGTTCCACCCCTGACCCTTGATCATTCTTACAATAGTTTGTCCCAGGAAAAAATATACCATTCAAATGTAAATAATACAAATGTTGAATATTTAACATTCAGGCAAGACACTATGTCTTTAAAATGACTTTAAAAATCATTTATATTGGGGATCTGAAAGGTTTAAAGTGCAGTCCTTCTTCTTCTAGCGTTTGCCCTTCTTCCGTAGCCAGTTAAATGGCTTTGAAAGTGACTGGGATCCATGTGGATTCAGTCGGCTAGGAAGGATCGTCAGTTTCCCCAATGAACGATGCACCACGAGAAGGTCGATCCAATGCATCCCAGTGCAGTCATTGATACATCAGTACAACTTTATCATGTAACAGGACCCAGGTTTCTCTACAGTCACTCCCTTCCTCTCCTTCCCTAGAGTCCTTTGCTTTGATGCAGTGGCCATGCTCAGTCCACATTTCATTTTGTATTCTCCCTCCCTGTCCCTATTTATTAAGTCCAGTTTATAAGTGAGATCACTTAGTATTTGGCTTTCTCTTTTTGCCTGATATCACTTAACATTATGTCTTCAAGTTCCACTCAATTATGCAGAGGAGATACTTTCATTATTGTTAACAGCTGAGTTATTCTGGACTGTTTATATAGCACAGATTTTTAAAATTTATTTTTATTAGTGACTCAATATTTATTGACAAGCTTGTGGGATAAGAAGTGTACAATTCCATATAACTCCCACCACCAGAATTCCATAACCTCTCTCCTCCATTGCAAGTTTCCCCATTCTTTATAGCTCTGAGAATATCAACCAAAGATCTTTATGGGGTGCAGAAGGTGGAAGGACAGGCTTCTATAATTGCTTCTCAGCTGGTCTTGGACTTTGACAAGTTGATCTATACCACCAGCCTGTTTCTATCTTTTCCTAGTAAGATAGGGCTCTGGGGAGGTGGGGTTTTAGGATACGCTAGTGAAGTCGTCTGCCCAAGGAAGTCAGATTGGCATCATGGTAGCATCTGCAACTTGGTGGCTGAAAGAATTAAGATATAAAGCAGAACAAACTGTTTAATAATTGGGAACTTAAAGGTAAGTGTGTAGCAGATGAGATTTGGATTCTTCAGGTTGGAAGAAGCTCAGAAGCCTATTTTAGCTATATTCCGATGGGTCCATGACTTTACTAATTTTTGCCTGGACTAGACAGCTAACAGTAGCACAGATTTTTAAGTCATTCATATATTGTTGGACATCTGGGTTGCTTCCAAGTTTTGGCTATTAAAATTTTTGATACTATGAGCCTAAGTATACATAGATCTTTTCTGATAAGTGTTTTTTTTAATTTCTTTTGGATAAATCCTCAGGAGGGAAATTGTTGGGTCAAATGGTAGATCCATTTGTAGTATTCTGAGAAAGCTCTGGACTGTTAACATTGCCAAGTGAATGGTGAAACTGAAGAGTTACAGGAAGTACATATTTGATGATAGGAACTCAAAATTGACATTGTGCCTTATAAGATAAATAGCAACAATTTCCAACATGTAAAGAATATAAACTAGAAAAAGAACATTGTTACAAAGTGGATGGAATAAAATACACAATATTTCAAAATAAAAATTTAACTCACATAAAAAGAAACATGGCAAATAAAAATATGCATGCTGATGGAAGAGATAAGCAGTTACTTGGAAGTGGTTGTTAGTCAAAAAGAAAGGATAAGTAAGAAACGATACTGGTAGAACTCTGAATAGGAATTTTAAGAGGATGAAATAATTTCAGAAATAATTGCCAAATTAAAAAAATGCAAGTTATTATATATTATTTTTAAAAAGGGTCTGTTTTCCTTCATAATACCATATTTAATATTCTATGTTTCTTTTTTTGGTGAAACTCCATTCAGTAACAGTTGCAAAGCAGATTTGGTAGTGGTAAACTCCTTTGGATTTTGTATATGTGGTACTGTTTCTATAGCTCCTTAATGTTTGAATAATAGTATTTCAGATAAAAGTATGTATAACTGGCAATTTTTGTCTTTTAATACCTTGAATATGTAATCCTACTCTCTCCTTGCCCCCATGGTCTCTGCTAAAAAGTCTGAGGTTACTCTAACCATGCTGCCTTATAATTCATGTTCTTCTTTTCCTTGGCAGCTTGTAATATTTCTTTTTTCTTGCCTTTTATTTTAATACCCTTGACTTCTGATAGTTTCTCAATGATTTTCCTTGATATACTTTTGTTTGGGTTTAGGAATTCAGGAGTTTTCTCTGCTTCCTGAAAAATCTACATCTTGATCATATCTCATATTTGGAGGTTTTTCTGATATTATTTTCTTGAATACAGTTTCTATACCCTTCTTTCTTGTCTTTCCTTCTGAGAGTCCCTATAACTCTGTTATCTGTTTTTGTTTTTAATTTCTTTATTAGGGAATTAATGTTTTACAGTCAAAAGTAAATACAATAGTTTGCACATACATTACATTTGCCAGTTTTCCATATAACAATACAACCCCCACTAGGTCCTCTGAATCCTTCTTGGACCTGTATTTTCCCCTACACCCACCCTAGAGTCTTTTACTTTGGTGCAATACACCAATTCCAGTTCAGGTTCTACTTGTTTTCTCTTCTGATCTTGTTTTTCAACTTCTACCTGAGAGTGAGATCATCCCATATCCATCCTTCTGTTTCTGACTTATTTCACTTAACATGAATTTTTCAAGCTCCATCCAAGATCAGCTGAAAATGTTAAAGTCACCATTTTAAAAAGTTGAGTAGTATTCCATTGTGTATATATACCACAACTTGCTCAGCCACTCATCTGTTGTTGGACTCCTGGGTTGCTTCCAAGTTTTGGCTCTTACAAATTATGTGAACATATGTGTACACAGAACACATGTGTACACAGATATTTTTAGAACATATGTGTACACAGATATTTTTGAACATATGTGTACACAGATATTTTGGGATGGGTATATTGGGTTCCTTAGGATATATCTCCAGGAGAGGAATTGCAGGATCATAGAGTAGGTCCATTTCTAACCTTTTGAAAGTTCTCCAGACTCTTCTCCACAGAATTTGAACCAATTTATATTCCCACCAGCAGTGCAGGAGGGTTCCTTTGACCTCACAACCTCTCCAGCATTTGCTGCTACTACCTTTTCTGATGTACGACTTTCTCAGATTAGTGAAGTGGTATCTCATTATTGTCTTTATTTGTATTTCTCTGAGAATCAAAGACTTGGAACATTTTTCATATGTTTCTCGGCCCTTTGGATCACTTCTGTGGTGAATATTCTGTCCATATCTTCTGTCCACTTTTTGGATGAGTGTCGGGCTAGCCTGGGAGTGTTTCTTCCTGGGCACATGCTCTCTGGGTTGGAGAGAATTCAGCCAGAACCAACCTAGGCTGCTGCTTACTCAGTGACGTGGGAGAGGAACCAGAAACTCTCATGGCTGAGTGGGAATGCAATGCAATTCTGCATTTATTGATCAGAAAAGAACTGCCTTTTTACCTTCCAAATTGGAAGTAGCAGGCCGGAAAAGGACATGGGTAGAGTAGGGGATGGAGAGGAGAAAAGAGCACAAAAGTAGCAAGATTCCATCTAACCAGTAGGGATTAAACCAATGCCCTGCAGGCAGGGCAGGTCTCAGACAAAACAATGATTATGTAAATAGACCACAGTCAATGGAGCAGGGGGCCTGGTGTAATGACCAACAGATGGGGTTATTTGTTTTCTTGTTGAGTTTGTCAAGCTCTTTATATATTCTAGTTATTAAACTCATGTCTGATGTATGGCATGTAAAGATTTTCTCCCATTCTATGAAGCGTTTCTTGGTTTGGATAGTGGTGTCTTTTGCTGTGCAGAAGCTTTTTAATTTGATGTAGTCCCATAAGTTTATGCTTGCTTTACTCTTCTCTGTAATTGAACTCGTTTCATTGAAGATGTCTTTAAATTTATGTGGAAAAGAATTCTGCTAATATCTTCCTCTGAGTATATTATATTTTGGTCTAACATCAAAGTCCTTGATCCACTTGGAATTTACTTTTGTGTTTGGTGCAATATAATGGTTCAGTTTCATTCTTCTGCATTATTCAACCCATTTTTTCCAACACCATTTGTCAAATAGACTCTTCTTTCTCCACTTAATAGTCTGGACACCTTTGTCAAAGATTAGATGTCCATAGGTGTGTGGGCTTACTTCTGGACTCTCAATTCTATTCCACTTGTCAGTGTGTCTATTCATGTTCCAGTACCAAGCATTTTTTATGACAATGAGCCTATAAAACAATTTGAGATCTGGGAGTGTGATGTCTCCAGTTCTGTTCTTTCTTCTCAAGATTGTTTTGGCAATTCTAAGTCTTTTCTGGTTCCAAATAAAGATTTGTAGCATTTGTTCTATTCTCCTAAAAAAATGTGGTAGAGATCTGGATGGGGATAGCATTAAATTTGTATGTGGCTTTATTTGGTCTGGGGCCCATATTAAGCTTGGGAGCCTATGGAACCTGTGCATCCCTGTAGATCTGAGCTCACATTCTGTGGTCATGAGTAGGAACATTCCAAGCTGCCCCAATGTTGACCCATCTTCCTCCGGTGTAGCATAGAGTATGTTATCCATCCTCTCTTTGGAGGATGGAACATACTCTACTGTTGTTGATCCAAGTTGAGGGCAAGGTCCTATGGGGGCCGACAAAGGGGTCTATTGTGTTGTTCTTCATAGAGATGACTAGTAACAACGGAGAGAGGGATTTATTTGAGGTCTATGCCCATCATGTCTGTTTGGGAATCTCGGGACTCCCCAAATAGGGCCTCAGCTGATGGGGTGGCCTGATAGTGACTAAAGAGTCATCATTAAAGTATGCCAGTCTCTTGCCCTTATTCAGCTTTTGCAGTTCTTGCTTTGATAAAGTTAGCTTTGGAGTGAGAGAACTGTAATAAGAAGTAGGTGGGGAGGGTGTCTAAGTCTAAGTAGACACTATTTCATTATGAACTTTATACTGACTCACTTCAGACTATTGTGTACTTTTGCTTTCAGGTATATGTTTTGCCCTAATTCATGGATACATGTGAACATATGCTCTATCTCATGGGACCTGGTATATATCTAGGTTTTGGGACTTTGTTAGGAAGTGAACCACCTGGGATGGAGTTAAAGAATCCTATGAAAGGAAAGGTCTCACCTGAGTGATGAGGCTGAGGGTTGACATTCCATGCCTGACATCTCTGGACACAGTCTGAAGTGAAGCATGCTGAGGTGGTACTTATTGCATTGATTAGGTTGGGATCAGCAGATGCAATATAATTTTGTATGAATTGAGAGAAGCATGCAGGAAAGTGAGCTCCACCCTAGAGAGTCCAGGACTGGGGGAAATATAGGCTCTATAGAGGAAGTGGGAAGTTCCTGCTGTATTATGGTTTAAGAAGGCAATAGATAGTTATTGTTATAATCACATTATTTGGCAATTGGGTTAACTTTGAAAAATCCCTTTGTTAGGATTTGCTGTATTGTTGGTATGCTTCTAATTATGCTTCTAACACCCCTTCTGTTTCATTGGTTTAATCTGCCCTGCTTAACACTGTATTCTATTACCACTGTTAACTAAGCACCGCCCTGCCTGCAGGGCATTGGTTTAATCCTGCTGGTTCATACTCTCTTTTTGATCCAGCCCCTCTCCTTGTCACACCCTGATTTCCACCAATCTTTTTTTGCTCCACCCTCTCTACGTCACATCCTGTTTCCACCCTACTTGGCGAGTATATATATATGGACAAGATTGTGATTAGATATAGCTTAGCTTAGATTGTGCTGCGTTCCATATGAATAAAGACTGAACTACGAGTCCCTGGTCGTCTCTGTCTCCGACTCGTGAAGCTAGCCTGGCACTGTATCATACACAACATTACCATAATTTGTGTCCTTTGACATTATTTGTATATAGCTGTGCCACCGGTTGTTTCTGTTTTCCCTGGTCTGTTTTAACAGAGTCAGCATATCAAAAGACTAAGCCTATGGTCTATGCACTAAAAAGTTTGAGATATACAATCAATTTTTCCCCTCTCATATTAATTATATAGTGATTTATATTCCTACAAATTAATAGGAGTGTATGTAAACACCATTCCCACCACCAAAAGACTGTGTCCCATCCCACCCCCATACCCCAACCCCACCACATCACCCCAGGAAGGTAAGATTCATCCTTATCCTCACCACAGGGTTTTTACTTTGGTGCCTTACTCCAGATTCGGTCAAATCCTGCTTTTAGTTTCCCTTTCTGTTATTCTTTCTCAACTTCTGTTTATGATTGGGATCATCCCACACTTATGGGCTCTCAGTTCTATTCCACTGGTCAGTGTGTCTATTCATGTTCCAGTACCAAGCATTTTTTCTTACAATGGCACTATAATATAATTCGAGATCTCAGAATGTGATGCTTCCAGCTCTGTTCTTTCTTCTCAAGATTGTTTTGGCCATTCTGGATCTTTTCTGGTTCCAGATAAACATTTGTAGCATTTGTTCTATTCTCCTAAGAAATGTGGTTGGGATCTTCATGGGGAATAGCAATAAATTTGTATATGGCTCTTGATAGTATATTCATTTTAATGATATTAATTTTTCCAAACCATGAACATGGAATATCTTTCCACTTCTTTGTGTCTTTTTCAATTTCCTTGAGTAGTGACTTATAATTTTCAGTATACAAGTCTTTCACTTCTTTAGTTAGGTTTATTCCTAGGTATTTTATTGCTTTCATTGCTATAGTAAAAGGAATTGATTTCTGGGCTTCATCTTCTTCTACCTTAGTGTTTGCATAGAGGAATGCCACTTACTTTTGTATGCTGATTTTGTAGCCTGACACCTTACTGCATTGCCTGATCATTTCCAAAAGCTTCTTGCTGGATTACTTAAGTTTTCTATTTAAACTGTCATGTCATCTGCAAATAGGGAGAGTTTGACTTCCTCTCTTCCAATTTGTATCCTTTTAATTCCTTGCCCCTGCCTGATTGCTATGGCAAGAACTTCTGACACTATGTTGAATAATAATGGTGATAGTGGGCAGCCCTGTCTAGTACCTGATCTGAGGGGAAATGCTTCCAGTTTTCACCATTGAGTATGATGTTGGCTGTAGGTTTGCTATATATAGACTCCATTATCTTCAGGACTTCTCCATCTATTCCTATTTTTTGTAGTGTTTTGATCATAAAGGGATGTTGTATTTTGTCAAAGGCTTTCTCTGCATCTATTGATATGACCATGTGGTTTTTGGTCTTGCTTTTATTGATGTGGTGGATCACATTGATTGATTTACATACATTAAACCAACCTTGCATCCCTGGGATAAGCGTCACTTGGTCATGATGAACAATCTTTTTAATATACTGCTGTATCCAGTTGGCTAGAATTCTGTTCAATATTTTAGCATCAATGTTCATCAGAGATATTGGTCTGTAGTTTTCTTTTTTGGTTGTGTCTCTGTCTGCTTTTGGTACCAGAGTGATGTTGGCTTCATAGAAGCTGGTAGGGAGTATACTAGTGTTTTTAACCTTCTGGAAGACTTTTAAAAGTAGAGGTATTAGTTCTTCCTTGAAGTTTTTTAGAATTCATTTGTAAAACCATCTGGTTCAGGACATTCATTCTTGGAAGGGTTTTTGATAAAGGTTTCCATTTTATTAGCTGTGATGGGCCTGTTCATTTTATCTAGTTCCTCTTTATTTAATTTTGGAAGCTCATAGGTATGTAGGAAATCATCCATTTCTTCCAGATTCTCTAGCTTAGTGGCATATAGTTATTCATTGAATCCTTGCATGATATGTTGAGTTTCTGTGGTGTCTGTTGTGATGTTTCCTCTTTCATTTATGATCCTATTTATTTGGGTCTTCTCCCTTCTGTGTTTTGTGAGTCTGGCTAAAAGTTTGTGTATTTTGTTCACTCTTTTGAAGAACCAACATTTACCTTCCTTGACCTTTTGTATGGTTTTCTTATTTTCAATGTTATTGATTTCTGCCCTAACTTTAGTTATTTCTGCTCTTCTGGTGGCTTTAGGTTTCCTTTGTTTGTCTTCTAAGGTCCTTAAGCTGTACAATCAAGTTGTTTAATTGTGCATTTTCTTGTTTCCTAATGTGTGTGTTTATGGCTATGAACTTCCCTCTCAGTACTGCCTTAGCTGTGTCCCAAATATTTTGATAGCTTGTGTCTTCATTTTGATTGAATTCTCGAATCATTTTGATTTCTTCCTTTATTTCCTCTTTGAGCCAGAGGTTATTAAGAAGTGTACTGTTGAGCTTCCACATTCTGGGACTATTACTAATCTTTTGTTGATTGTTAAGTGTTAGTTTAATTCTACTGTGGTCTAAGAAGATGCTTGGGATAATTTCAATGCTCTTAAATTTGTTGATGCTGTCTTTGTGGCCTAACATATGGTCTATCCTTGAAAATGACCCAGGTGGACTTGAATGTGTATTCCAGTTTCTTGGGATGAATGACTCTGAAAATGTCCAATAGTTCTAGTTTATCTGTCTCCCCATTTATCTCCCTCATTTCTTTATTGATTTTCTGCCTGGATGATCTGTCAAGTTGAGAGAGTAGGGTATTGAAGTCCCCTACTATGACTGCATTGCTGTTAATATATGGCTGTAACTCTTTCAGTAGATGTTAGATGTATTTAGATGGCTTCTCACTGGATGCATAGATGTTAATAATTGTTAAGTCCTCTTGGTTGACTGATCCTATGAGCATTAAGTAATGTCCATCCCTATCTTTTTAAATTTTATTTAATTTAAAGTCTATTGTGACAAATATGTGAATAGCTATTCCTCCCCCTTTTTTGTGGGCCAATGGCTTGTATGATAGTTTTCCATCCTTTCTCTTTGAGTCTATGCTTGTCTTGTTGATTTAGGTGGGTTTCCTGCAGACAACATATTGTTGGGTTGTGTTTTCTGATCCATCTTCCTACTCTGTGCTTTTTAATAGGTGAATTCAGGCCATTGACATTTATTAATATCAAAGATTGAAGATATTTTAAGGCCCTTCTTTTAGATTTTTAGAGTGTACTGATATATGGCCTGTTTATGGTGGTCTGACTGTTTATAGGAGACCTTTCAGGACTTCTTTCAGGGCAGGCTTGGTGATAGTTGATTCATTCAATTGTTGCTTGTCTGAGAAGGTATTTTATGCCTCCATATAGTCTGAATGACATTCTAGCAGTCTACGGTAGTCTTGGTTGAAAGCCTTTCTCATTGAGCACTTGATAGATATCTTGCCATTCTCTTCTGCCCTGTAGTGTTTGTGTGGAGATGTCTTCTGCTAATCTTATGGGTTTTCCTCTGTTGGTGACCCTTCAGGATCCTTTATTTATCCTTATTCCTTTCCATTCTAAATATGGTGTGTCCTGGTGTCTTTATGTCTGGGTTAATTCTGTTTGGGATCCTCTGGGCTTCTTGGACCTTTATGTCTTTGATGGTTTAGACTAGAGAAGTTCTCAGCTATTATGTTCTGAAGAATGTTTCTCCCCTCCCTCTCTTTCTTCCTCTGGTAAGCCAATAATGCGTATATTATTTCTTTTGATGTTATCCCATAGTCTATGTTGTTGTTTTCAGTATATATAAAGCTCTTTCTGAGATCTCTTCTTTCTTAGTTGTCTCTAATTCATCCTCCATCTTCCTAATTCTGACTTCAGCCACATTTATTCTATTCTCTCTCCCCTCTGTTTTCAGGAGTTCATCTGTTTTGTTACCCTGTTATAATACTACTTTAGCTTGTTCAGATAGTTGAGTTCTTAGCTCAGCTATTTCAGCTTTCAGCTCTCTAATAACCTTGAGATAATTAGTGTTTTCTTCCATAGTCTCATTTGTTGTTTCTGCATTTTTGATGACAATTCTTTCAAACTCTTTACTCACTTCTGTGATTATTTCTTTAGCTAATGTTTGGGTATTGACCTCACTGTTTTGTGGTTCAAACTTTGGGAGTCTTTTAGCTGGACTCTTGTCTTGGTTCATTTATCCAATATTCTTTCTTGTTGGTTTAACCATTCTAGATAGTATGTTATGAGGTCCCTCTCTCAGTACTTTTCAAATTACTCATCACTCTTGCCTGGATTGACTTGTGTCTAAGTAAGGTAATTAAAGGGTTCACAGTTGTGGAAATTGGCAGTTGTTTCAATATTATTTTATCCCAGAGTTGAAGCACAGTGGCTTAAAAGCCTCTTTGGTTCTTTTTCTTTCCTGTAGGCTATGGGAGCCTAAGGACTTTTAAACTATAAGTAGGCTTCTTAGCTTAATCACTCACACCTGATCAAGAGATAAAGCAGGGTGCGGTAGAGATAATATAGTGGTCATGCAAAGAGACTCTTACACCTCAAGGATCCAAAGCTCAATGCTCAACTCAGCTTCTCTTGCAAGTTGGGCAGCACTGCTGGGCCCTGTGAATTTCTTAGCAATTACTGTTTATAGTCTGTAGGTTCTGAGGCAACTATTCACTATGTTCTCATCAGGAGAACTATATGGAAAGGCTCCCACCACACAGCCCCATGACTAGCCCACTGAGGTATAGATCTTCTCCTGAGTTTTCTGGTTAGTTCTCTGACCCCTGTTGTCAGCACAGCCCACCCCCCACCACCCCCCCCCCCCCACTGCTCCAGCCTCTGAGGGCAGTAGCAATGGAGACTCACAGTTGCATTTGGTGAATCTTAGTGGAATCCTCTCCTCCCTTTAGCCATCTTTTTGTTGGTGAAACATACTGGTGGTGGTGCCTCAACTGATAAACTGCTGGACTGATACCAGCCACTTAATCTCTCCCTAGGCTCCTTTCTGTCCATGAGCCACATATATTTTCACTCACGTGATTTGATGGGTTCCTAAAATTGTTCTAGTCCTGCCTTGTTGCAGTCCCAGATGATCTACTTTGGTATTCCTAGTTCATCTGAGAGAGGAGAGAAACACATCTGTTGCTGCTCCCCACCTCCGGAAGTCCTGTTATCTGTCTTTCTAATGGACTCTTCAATCTCTTGAAGAGTTACTCATTTTTTTAAAGCTTTTTCTATTCTATTCTAAAGTCAGAGAATATAGTCACTTTGTCTTCTATTCCTGATATTCTCTCTTCTGTATGAATATGCTTACTTTCTTGGGTTGCAATTTAGACAGAAACATATTCAAAATATTTTTCATACACTGTAACTCTGTTTTCATGATTTCCATTTTTCTATTTATTTGAGATCATGGATGCCTTTCTTAGTCCATTTCTCCATAATAAATTGAGAGCTTTGTATATCTTCAAATTTTCTTTTTTTTTTGCTTTCTAAATTCTCTGTTTTATAGCTCCTTTGAATCTGCATCAGTAAGTGTCTCACTGTCATGCTGATTTTCCACAGTCAGTGTCTTCCTACTTTTATCCATGTATTTTGGTTCCTGTTGTTTGTCAGCAGGTGGCACTAGTTTCTGCTTTGTATGTGAATTGTGGGGTGGAGTGAGGAGGAGATTTAAGAAAGGACATCATATTATGGTGCTTGATGTTTCTTGAACAGATCCTTGGCCTGGAAAAGGTTGGGAGAGATTCCAGACTCCTCTCTGCTTTTTCCAGGCTATTTCCTGACCTGACAGGTCAAAATCATCTTTTCCATCTGTAGGGCAGTCCAACCTCATTTTCCAGGGTATTTATGGCAGTTGGGACACCTTAGAGCTTAACTGACTTCCCAGCTGCCACAAGGTAAAATGTTTGGTTCTCTGGTTCACCTGGATGACTTCCTGAGGATCATTTAAGAGCCCATCACTTCTATAGCTCTAAGTAGCAGTCCCAATTTCCTTTTCCTTGTTGTGTGTTTTAGTTATTATTTCTTAGACAGAGACAGAGAGAAATTGTGTAAAAAAAGAGGAGATAGAGAGGAACTAGAGAAGGAGAGACATCTGCAGCACTGTTTCAAGTCTGTGATGTTTCCTTCCTGCAGGTGGGGTCTGGGACCTTGAACCCAAGTTCTTGCATATTGAACACATGCACTCAATCAGGTACAGCATCCAACCCCTCAAATTCCTTTCTTTTTCCTTCCCTTCCCTTTCCTCCTCTCTCTCTCTCCCTCCCTCCCTCTCTCTCTTTTTTCTCCTTCCAGGGTTATTGCTGGACCTCAGTGCCAGCAATCTGTATCCACTACTCCTGGCAGCTATTTTCTTTTTTCCGTTTTATTAGATAGGATAGAGAGAAGGGAGGAGGAAATCTAGAGAGAAATATCAAGATAGACACCTGCTGACCTGCTTCACCACTTGTGTGTTACCCCCCACCCCCACAGGTGAAAAGTGGGGACCTAGAAACCGGATCCTTGACCCTGGATCCTTGTGCTGGTCCTTGCACTTAGTACTATGTATGTTTAATGAGGTGCACCACTGCCTGGCCTCCTCAGATTCGTTTTGTTACACTACTTGGTTCCTGAGCAGCTTCACATGATTCCTTTAAGTCCACAGAGTGAATTTAAAGCAATTGCAGATATGGAGCCCTGGTAATGCAGTGCTTCTGCTTGAGTCTCTCTCTCTCTCTCTGTCTCTCTATCTCTCTGTCTCTCTCTCTCTCTCTCTCTCCCCTCCTGTCCCTGAGGTCCATGTATAACCATTAACCTTTGGTCGGTGATTTTATTTTATTTTTTTTTATGAGGAGTCCAAACTGTGCATTGATAAAGTTCACTGAGACATTTCACTTTAATATTTGTTTTCTAGGGGAGAGCCACCTTTTCGATATTAGGTCACCATAAGTCCACCCCAGAAGGAAAAGGTTTATTTCCAATCTTTGTCCTTTGGCATAAGATTAAGAAAACATAGGTTTCATTGTTTGGAACAAACAGAACTTGATATATTGACATATTATTCCCTGTCAGGGCTAAAACTTTTCCTTGAAATATGAAACACTAAAAATGGGATTGCTGTTGACCTGTGATAATACCAAGCTGAAACAAATCCTCCCTCTCTGTCCGTCCATACCCACACCTTTTGCAATGTGATTTTTGCTGTACCTACTAGCCAAATGTAGAGGTTATTTCCATGACCTTGAATCTGAACTACCTTGCATCTTGCTTTTAATAGAAGAATAAGTATTTGTCTAAACCTGGGGGTATATCATTAGCCCTCTGGAGACACAAATACCCACATGGAACAGAACCTCATCATCCTAAACAAGATAATATAGACTAGCCAGTTCCAAGTTGAGCCACTAGCTGACTATAGAATATAATATACACAATACATCCTATATGTAAAATATCAAATATTCTAGATATGTTATTATCTATGTATATATGTTATTCTACCTCTATATATCTTCATATCTTCAGCTGAGATCAGTAGAGCCTGGTCCAGGTCAGCATTAATGGTTATTTTTCTAACCCATTAAATTTTGAGATGATCTATTACCAAGTAATGTCAGCTGGTACAGAAGCTAACAAAACTTCCAATATCTGATTTTTCTAATCTTAGTTTGGTAATCTGTGCTTAGGTAATACTTGGACCTAGAATGATAAAGAAGTCTACAGGGCACTTCCTTATAGGACCATGGCTAGAGTTAAAGCAACTTTAAAAAACCTTTATTTGAGGGTTAGAAAAAAAAATGAAATCTATTATCTCAAAAAATACAAAATAGCAAGCCAAATATTGCAAAATAAAACCAATAAATGTTTCATTAAATACCTTCAAACCACAGCATGATGTTAACTTGTTTTCTGCTGCTCGATCAATAGGTCACCATGTGAGTTCAGTAAGCTTTTATACATTTAAGTCAAATGAATACTTAAAATAAAAAACTCTTAAGAATCATAAGAAAATTCAAAATTGTGATCTTTACCACTTTTGGTGAGTCACTTTCTAAAGAAAAATAATAAACCTTTGAGGAAATTTTAGTGGGGGATTTACATGTACCTTCATGTACTCTATGTACTAAGACCCAAGATCTCTAAAAACAGACCAGTGCTTGAAAAAGTCTGAAGACAGCTTCAGGAAGGTATCTTTTATTTTTCAGATGGAATAACTCAGAACATAGGAGACTGAATGTTTCTTCAACGAGAATCAGATTAGGAAAGACCCCCATCAGTTGATAGGTATCTATTATGTGTCCCTTCTAGCGAGACCTCTATCCTATCTCTTCCTCTTATCCCTGCACTGTCTGGGCTGACATAGATCTCTCTGCTCACTTACTTTTCCATTAGCTTGTGAGTCCAACAGTGAATCTTAAATGTTTGCCTGAGTACTGAGATTACAATGATCAACATGACAGAAAACAACTCCATCCCTTATAAAGGAAATGAAAGAAACAGACAAGTAATGAACAACAATGACAAAATGGACGAACTAAATTAACAAGATCCCTGACTTCCTCCTTTACTTCTTGTTCTAGTTCCTCTGAAAAGAGTCCCCCTCACCCATACCCCGACTCCATACAAGCTGACCAACTTCCAGGGGTGCTCTTTGAACAGGGCAAAGGAACTGAGAAGAAGAAGTTAAGTATTGAAGTGTTGAGAGAGAAGGTCCAGTAAAGTAAGCAGGACACCTATGGACATCTAATCTCTGATAAGGGGGCCTTAAGTATTAAATGGAGGAAGGATGCTCTGTTTAAATGGTGCTGGGAAAACTGGGTTGAAACATGCAGAAGAATGAAAGTGAGCTACTTTATCTCATCAGAAACAAAAGTCAACTCCACATGGATCAAGGATCTGGATGTTAGATCAGAAACTATCAAATACTTAGAGGAAAACATTGGTGGAACACTTTCCCACCTAAATCTCAAGGACATCTTTGATGATACAAACCCATTTCCAAGGAAGACTAAAACAGAAACAAATCAATAAGACTACATCAAATTGAAAAGCTCCTGCACAACCAAAGAAACTATCACACAAAGAAACTCCTCACAGAATGGGAGAAGATCTTCACACAAGAGACAACCAAAATATACAAAGAGCTCAGCAAAATTAGTAACAAAAAAGCAAATAATCCCATCCAAAAATGAGCAGAGGATATGAACAGAACATTCACTACAGAAGAGAGCCAAAAGTCTAACAAACACATGAAAAATTGCTCCAGGTCACTGATGGTCAGAGAAATGCAGATAAAGACAACATTGAGATACCACCTCACCCCTGTGAGAATGGCATACATCAAAAAGAACAGCAGCAACAAATGCTGGAGAGGCTGTGGGGACAAAGAAACCCTTCTGAACTGCTTGTGGGAATGTAAACTGGTCCAGCCCCTGTGGAGAGCAGTCTGGAGAACTCTCACAAGGCTAGACATGGATTTTCCATATGACTCAGTAATTCCTCTACTAGGGATATACCCCCCCAAGGACTCCCTAACACCCAACCAAAAAGATATGTTTACACCTATGTTCATAGCAGCATAATTCATGATAGCTAAAACCTGGAAGCAACCCAGGTGCCCAACAATAGATGAGTGGCTGAGAAAGCTGTGGCATATATACACAATGGAATACTACACAACTACAAAGAACAAGGGATGGGACACAGTCTTTTAATGGTGGGAATGGTGTTTATGTACACTTCTATTAATTTGTAGTCATATAAATCACTGTTTAATTAATATGAGGGGAAAAATTGATTGAATGTCTCAAACTTTTTAAAGCACAGACCATAGGCTGAGTCTTTGATATGCTGAATCTGTTAAAAGCTTAGACCAGGGAGAACAGAAGCAACCAGTGGCACAGCTATATACAAATAATGTCAAAGGACATAAATTATGGTAATGTTGTGTATAATACAGCAAATACTAACAAAGGGATTTTTCAAAGTTAACCCAATTGCCAAATAATGTGACTATAGCAATAACTATCTTTTGCCTCTTAAACCCTAAGACAGCAGGAACTTCCCACTTCCTCTATAGAGCCTATATTTCCCCCAGTCCTGGAACTTCTAGGGTGGGGCTCACTTTCCTGCATGCTTCTCTCAATTCATGCAAAATGATATTGCATCTGCTGATCCCAACCTAATCAATGCAATAAGTACCACCTCAGCATGCTTCACTTCAGACTGTGTCCAGAGATGTCAGGCGTGGAATGGCAACCCTCGGCCTCATCACTCAGGTGAGACCTTTCCTTTCATAGGATTTTCTATTTCCATTCTAGGTGGTTCACTTCCTAACAAAGTCCCAAAACCTAAATATAGACCAGGTCCCATGAGATGGAGCATATATTCACATGTATCCATGAATTAGGACAAAATATATACCTGAAAGCAAAAGTACACAGTAGTCTGCCACTGCAGTATAAAGTTCATAATGAAATAGTATCTACTTTGACTTAGACACCCTCCTCTCCTACTTCCTATTACAGTTATCTCACTCACTCCAAAGCTAACCTTATCAAAGCAAGGACTGCATAAGTTGAATAAGGGCAAGAGACTGGCAGCTATTTACAAAACAGAAACCCCCCAACTCTTCATCTGTGCTATTCCAGCGTTTAGATTCATGATTAGTCAACAACTTGTTTGGCTTTATATGTTAACTCTCTTTTCAGCACCAGGTTCCAGATTCTACCATGATGCCAACCAGACTTTCCTGGACAGACAACCCCACCAATGTGTCCTGGAGTTTGCTTCCCCATAGCCCTGCCCATTAGGGAAAGAGAGAGACAGGCTGGGAGTGTGGATCAACTTGTCAACACCCATGTTCAGCAGGGAAGAAATTACAGAAGCGAAACCTTCCACCTTCTGCACCCCATAATGGCCTTGGGTCCATACTCCAGAGGGATAAAAAATAGGAAAGGTATCAGGGGAGGGGATGGGATATGGAGTTCTGATGGTGGGAATTGTGAGGAGTTGTACCTCTCTTAGCCTATGGTTTTTGTCAATGTTTCCTTTTTGTATAGAAAAAAGATAATGGGAAAATATTAAAAGAAATATTGCTCATCAGATATGATCTCTTCATGGCACATGGAAAATTCAGGAAGTTAATTCACTTTTTGTTTACTGAGTTGTATCTATTCTGTACAAGCTCTTTTCTCTATCTTCCTTCCCTTCTTTAACTTTTCTGTTGCTCTCAGTAGTCTCAGTAGGGCTTCACTGCTCCATGCTAACTTTGAGACAATGTCAAACAGCCTAATGATAATACACCTCAACTTTTAGACCAACTTCCAGGATAACTTTGGAAGGAGAGGAAGAGAGAGAGGGGGGGGGGGCTACAGAAAATAAGCTTTCTTGGAGGCCAGGCAGTGGTGTAATTCACACCTAGTACTATGTTCAAGGACTGGGGTTCCAGCAGCCAATCTCCACCTGCAGTGGGAATGCTTCACAAGCAGTGAAGCAGGTCTGCTAAGAACTCCCAGGGGTTTGGTACATGACAATCAACTAGGATTGATGAAGCTGCATGTATAAAGTACTACATCACTGGAGACTTTGGCTTCATGAAGGATTTATACTCGCTTATCTTATGCATGCTTTGAAAATAGCAAGTTTTTAGAAATTAGCTTTTTAAAAATGCTGACTTGCTGTTTATATAAACATAGGGGAAAATGTAGGTCCACTTTAGAATTCATCTCACCCCAGTACTAAATTATATATTTAAATTGTCTGAACCAGTAGGAAGTGCCACTGTTACCAAATTAATAGGCAAAGCTTTAATAACAATTTTCGTTTATGTGGAGTTTCCTTATCTCTAGCCTATAATTTTGGCTCCTTGATGCCAAGGTTAATCAATTAATGCTGAGGAAAATGTATCCCTTTTTTTTGTCTTTGCATTGGAATTGACATTCTTTCTTTTCTCCCCACCTTCCTCTCTCTCTAACCTAAGCACTTAAGATCATGAATACTTAAGATACTGAAAGTTCTGTATCTAGGAGGTAGCTCAGTAGTAGACCACATCTTTGTCTATATCCAGAATCTACATCTTTGAGGGAGGTCCTAAGTTGTATTCTTAGCATCTCATTACAATAGGAAAGAAAAAAGAAAAGAAGAGAAAAGAAAAGAAAAGATAAAAAATGGTGAGTGGATTTCTCTGGTCTCTCTCTCTCACTAAAGAAATAAAAGATTTCAAAGTTCAAGTTTAAATCTCCACACACTCTGAACCAGTAATGATTGTACTCCAATGTCACACAAGTTCTCACTGCCCTCAGACTTGTAGTGACTTTACCATTTATGATATAGTCTCCACTAGCACTTTTAAAAAAGAAATGCATAACTATTTATGATAGTCGAAACTGGAAAGCAACCTACATACCCAAAAGCATATGACTAGATAAAGAAATAATGGTTTCTGTATTCAGTAGAATGACATTCTGTAATCAACACAGGTGCAATTACTGCATTTGGAAAAATCTGATGGAACTGGAGGTGAGTATGTTAAATGAAATAAGAGGTGAAGGACAACTACTGGATGGTTTTGATAGTATGTGAAAATAGATGACTACGACAAATGAACTTGTAAAAAAAAAAAGGAAACAAAAGTATCTCTTGGACTTTGTGCAAACTATGGTAGTTATGGGGGAATTCAGAACTTTGGAGGAGGATGTAGTGACTCACATATTCTATGTGTGGGTGTGAAATTATACCCCTGAAATCTTATGATTTTTTAGAGCACTGTTAAATGACTAATAAAAATGAAAAAAGGAACACACATTTTCCCTTTTAATGATCTCTTGTCTCTACTTATAACATCAAACTATTTCTTGGGCCCCAGGACACAGCAAAGTAAAGAAGTCATTAGGCCATCTCTAGTGGGAAATATTGGAGAGATATGTAGTTGGAAAGAAGTTTCTGAACAAATCTATTAAGTTTCATTTCCTATTGGCAAGCTGGGAATGAAATTGAACCTTTATTTTGATATAGAAAGGCATTTATTTTACCCAATTCAAGACAGAGTGTCTTTCTTAATCAAGACCTGTATGTTATCAGGCAACTGCAATGGTTTCTCGGGGTGTTGGCACTCATCAACCTATCTACCTTGCTCCTGGAAAGAGATTCCAAGCTTTCTTTGGTCAAAGAGCTCCTGGACCCCAAAACTCAGCCTACTAGCTTTGTTCTTCTTGACCCAGTGATTGGTTCAATAGTGGTCATGTGACCCAGGTTGATTCAGACACAGTGAATATAAGACTTCTCAGGAGAAACTGGGGACAAAGCTCTTTTCCCTTGGGCTTCAAGTAATAGAGCTAGCAATTACTGGATTCTCTATGGTGAGTTAGAGAATGGTGCCCACATTAGAATTTTTATGCCATTGCATGAACATTAAGAGCAGGAAGGATTTTGCTGAAAGAAAAATGTGTTGGTGCATGAAATTCAAATATAATGTATAATCAAGGCTCTCAAAAAGTTGAGCCAGAGACAAAATGTTACCAAGAGCCAAAGTTGTCTCTTCCTTTTTTCTTTGACTGTGTGTGACCTGGTCTTTCTTGTAACAGTATAGCTTCCTTGTTCTCGCTGTCTCTCAAAACTGGCTTTTTTTCTTTTTTCCTTTTATTTTTTATTAGTGATTTAATATTGATTTGCGAACTTATAAGATAGAGGTATACCATACATTTCCCACAACTAGGGTTCTGTGTCCCCATCCCCTTCATTAGAATTGCAGTCCCAATGTCACCGATATGAGTTAATTCTATATATATTCCTATTTTTTCAACAGCCCCTTCCTTTCTAAGTGGTCCTATTACCCATTACTACTTCTGAGTGTCTTTCTTTTTTATCTCTTCTCTCTCAGATAAGAGAAACAGTGTCTGGCTTCCTCTGGTCTTTTCCAGATGCATTTCCCTTTCATTGATGGTATAAAAATAAGATTCCTGGTGACAAACACTTTGGTTCCTGGTGAAATGGGGTACAGATCTCTCTGGTTTACTTCTCCTATCACTTAACCCCTCTGGGACCATGGACCAAAATTCTTTTGGGAGATGAAGAAGGTGGGAGTTCTGGCTTCTATAACTGTTGGCAGGTTGATCCGTATCCCCAGACTTTTTCTATCTTTTTTCTCAGGGGGAAAGGCTCTGGAGAGGTGAGGTTCCAGGAAGCATTGGTGAAATCATCTGTCATAGGAAGTCAAGATGGAATCAGAGCAGCATCTGGAACTTGATGGCTGAAAGACAGTAAACTAGAAAGGACAAAATGTTTAATAAACAGGAACCATAAAGTATGAATAGAACAGATGAAAGTAGGGAGTATGGATCGAACTGCAAATGCCCATGTTCAGTGGGGAAGCAATTATAGAAGCCAAGCCTTCCACCTTCTGCACCCCATAATGACCCTGAGTCCATACTCCTAGAGGGATAAAGAATAGGAAAACTATCAGAGGAGGGGATGGAATACAGAATTCTGGTGGTGAGAATTGTGTGGAGTTGTACCTCTCTTATCCTATCATTTTTGTCAGTGTTACCTTTTTATAAATAAAAATTATAATAAAAATTAAAAAAAGAAAGTAGGGACTTGAGGGCATAATGAAGCTAGGAATTCTATTTTAAGGATGTTCTTAGAAGCCTATGCATTAATAATATTTGCTTGAGTTCGATAGCTAACATGGGGATAGACTAGGAAGATGGTGTCAAGAACTAGGAAGCAGGATTAAGGCAGAGAGTTGCAAACTTGAAGAAAATATATAAATACAACTAACTGTTTACCACATCAGTACATAAATCTAACATGGGGCCCATATCTACTCATATTTAGCACCAGAGCCTGTACAACCCTAAAAGTCTGAGCTCACAGTCCATGGTCACAATTGGGAACATTCTAGGCTACACTCATTTCAGAATCAATCTTCCTTGGGTAGCAGAGTAGGATAACCCAGCCTTCCTACAGAGAATCGGGTAGTTCCTACCATTACTAGTTCATAGTGAAGGTATGGTCCTGAAGAAGCCCACAAAGGGTTTATGATGACATGCCCAATGGATGTGACCATTGGAGGTAGAGAAAGAGGGATCTATTAGAGGTCTAGGCCCATGTTATCTATAGGAGAATCCAAGGATTTTCTCTCTAGGACTCCAGGTGATGGGATGGTCTGATAGTAGCCATGACTATGTGATCCAAGACTGGCTTTAAAAAAAAAATTATAAAAAGGAAACATTGACTAAACCATAGTATAAGAGGGGTACAACTTCACACAATTCCCACCACCAGAACTATGTATCCCATCCCTTCCCCTGATAGCTTTCCTATTTGTTAACCCTCTGGGAGTATGGACCCAAGGTCATTTTGGGATACAGAAGGTGGAAGGTCTGCCTTCTGTAATTGCTTCCCTGCTGAACATGGGCGTTTGCAGTTCAATCCATACTCTCACCCTGTCTCTCTCTTTCCCTAGTGGGGAAGCGATCTGGGGAAGCAGAGCTCCAGGACACACTGACACATTGGTGGGGCTGTCTGTCCAAGGAAGTCTGGTCAGCATCATGCTAGCATCTGGAACCTGGTAGTTGAAAATAGAGTTAACATTGAAAGCCAGACAAATTGTTGAACAATCATGAACCTAAAGGCTGGAATAGTGCAGATGAAGAGTTGGGGGGCCCTCTATTTTGTAGATAACTAGTAGGCATATTTTAATTATATTCCAAAGGGCCTGTGGCTATACTAATGTTTTTGTTTGTTTGTTTTTTGCCTGAGTCTGAAATCTGATATGTAGGTGGATCCTAATTATAGTCTGGGGAGGTAATGTCATGGCTGGAAAAAAGGTCCAGAAAGCTGGATCAGGGAAGAGAGTAGCTCCCAAAAATGGGAAAGGTATATAAATACTGTTGACTGTAAACCCCATCGATTTGATGTGATCTGGGGCCCATATTCAGCTTAGGAGCCTATGTGACCTCTGCATACCTGTAGATCTGAGCTCACATTCTGTGGTCATAAGTAGGAACATTCCAAGCTGCCCCAATTATCAGGCCCCATCTTCCTCAGATGTAGCATAGAGTATATTGTCCATCCTCCCTTCAGAGGATGGAACATTCTCTACCATTGTTGATCCAAGTTGAGGGAAAGGTCCTATGGGGGCCCACAAAGGGGTCTATTGTGTTGTTCCTGATAGGAATGACTAATAACAATAGAGATAGGTATTTATTCGAGGTTTAGGCCCATTATGTCTGTTTGGGAATCTCAGGATTCCCCGAATAAGGCCCCAGTTGATAAGACTGGCTTTCTTTAATGATCCATGGGTAAGGCAGGAAAGGAAAGATATTCTTCTTGGGCTGCTATGGCATTATACATCTGACTAGCTCATTCATGTCATCCTCTTACATTATAATTTAGCACACACTAATATCAATCATATTTTTTACATTCTCATTAGTGAAAAAATGTGAAAGCTCTTATAATGAGATGGGGGCCTGATGTTTTGAAATGGTTCAAAACCAAACAACTCAATCCACTGGGAAGGGAGTTACTAAGCAGTGAGGAAGAAGAAACACGTATTTTCTGTCTTCAATGGTTCTCACTGCACTTCTCAATGTTACCACATTCCAAAAGAGAATCAAAGCAGTGGTGGGGGCAATGGAAGAGGTCTTGCCTACTTGTAGTGGTTTGTGCCTTTCTGTACCATTCTCTCACTCCACTTGCTGTTTTTCACAAAACTCCATCTCATAAAACATATTTTCTAAAGATGCATTTATTTATCTATTCAATGTCAGAAAGAGAGAGAGAGAGAGAGAGAGAGAGAGAGAGAGAGAACCAGAGCATCACTCTGGTATACATAGGGAGCAAACACAAGACTTCAAAGTACAAGTTCTGGGCTTCACCATGGAGTCACCTTTCTGGACATTCATAAAACTAGTTTATCTCTACATCAGCAATAGTTTCTATTCCAGTCAACATGTTTGCCCTTTTCCCAAAAGAAGTTGCATCCATCATATAAACCTATCATATAAATTTTGCAAAATTATGTTTTGGGGACAAAATATGTTACTTATTTAGGCTTGAAATAATAAAAATAGACTCCTCAGGTTTTTTGGAAAACATGGCAGTGCCAGCAGTTAGTGGAAGTCTAGTTGCTCTTGAGACAGTGTTGGGGTGTCCCTGGAGAGGCCAGGAGAGGTAAGCAAGGCGGTTGCCAACATTTTATTGGAGGACTTGGTAGTCAAGGCAGTGTCAGGAAAATGGCAGCCATTGCTGTAAAGTCTGGAGCATCTTAGTGTATCTGCTTAATTTCCAGATGTCAGACCCTCAAGAATATAATGCTTCTTTTGCAACTATATCTGAAAGGAACCTACTCAAGCCTACTATTATGTCAGGGGATACAGAGTTCATTTCCTCTAGAAGCAGGAAAGAAATGCAATAAAAGGTCATATTTTTATGTTTTTGCTAGATCCAGATGACTGCTTTCATCACCTTTCCCAGATCTAGCCTAATAATGTGATATTCCCATCATTAGCTTCTCTAATTATGAGTTGCTAAAATTATAAAAAATCAGGAACAACAGATATTTTATTACTATCCTCCTCACTGATGAGTATTTAAATCTAAATAGAAATGGCTTCTTTCTAAAGCGCATGTGATATTCTTACAAATGATAGTAAACACTCTTATTTTGTTCTATAACAACATGAAAGCAAGTGATTCTCTTCACAGATTATAGGGTTTATTTTTGTATTAAAATGAATAATGGATCTTAAAAAGAAATAGACTCTTGAAATAAGGCAACTATAGGTAACATTTTTTCCCTAGCCAATAGAAAGGCCTTCCAGGGACTTCAGCAAAACAGAAGTTGTTTTTTTATGTGCTTTTATTTATTTGTTTGTTTGTTTGAGTTGGAAGATTGATGATTTATAGTACAGTTGTTTACACATGGGTACAATTTCTTATTTCATCATGATAGTTGTCTGCAAAGCATTCTCATTCCTAACTCAAGTCTTTTTCCACCATCGTGTACCAGGATCTCCAAGCCCCCACTTGCCGGGCTAGCGTGGGGGTGCCTCTTCCCGGGCACATGCTCTCTGGGTTGGAGAGAACTTGACCAGAGCCAGCCTGGGCTGCTACTCACTCAGCAATGCAGGAGAGTCTTGAACTCATGGCAGAGTGTGTTGGTATGCTTCTAGTTCTGCTTCTGGGATCTATTTCTGCTTCTGTTGACATTGTGGTCTATTTACTGGTCTTTTCTGTTACATTGGTTTGGTCTCACTCTCCCCCGCCAGGAGATTTGGTTTAGCCCTTGCTAGTTTTGGGCTTCTCCCTTCTCCCCACCCCCTACCCTAGGTACTTCCTGAGTTCCTGCCACTGCTGCCAGAGGAGAAAGATGGAGGAGCACATTGCCTGCTCATGAATAAAGATTAAACTGAGTTCTCAGCTCAGCCGTGTGTTTCTGGTCATCTGTTACCCGCCCGTGAAGCCAGCCTGGTGAAAACAACAGGAGTGGCAATTCAATGTCTTTATAGATCTGAAAGACAATGCTTTTATAGGATAGAACCAGAAGTGGCAAGTTGGAAACTGAAATGGCTAAGAAAGGGGTGGAGAAAGGCAAAAGGGTGCTGGGAAGGTAGAAACTTCCTTAGCAACTGTTGTGAGGGTTTTGACTGGTGGGATTAATGATACACTGGAGGCAGGGAGGGTCTTGAAAGATAGATCAAAGGAATGGAATGGGTGGGGATATTTCAGGCAAAAACAATGATTATGTAGATAGGCCATAGTAACAGGAATGCAGGGTGGAGCAAGGGGAGCTGGTTTAACAATTTCCTGACATCTCCCCCTTTCTTTTTATCTAATGGCCATTGTATCAGGAATGTAGGGTGCTTTGTGAGACAGGGAGTCTGATAGGACAAGGCACACCTTTGGAGTTACTTCTGTCCCTCCTTGTTCAACCTCTCTGTAGAGAGAGACTGACAGGAAAGACGTACTCCTCAGGTCAAGTCCTGCCAAGCTCAACCACATCCTCACAATTTTCCATCACCCACTCCCCTTACCCTCTTCCTGTTCTTCTTCACCAGAGTCCTTTGCTTTGATGCAAAACCAGTCCAAGTTTTATTTTGTGTTTCCTCTTTCTATTCTTAAGTTTCTTAAGTTCTACCCATGAGTAAGATCATCCCATCTTGCTCAGAGCGAGAAGGAATTATGTTAAGTGAGCTAAGTCAGAAAGATAAAGATGAGTATGGGATTATCCCACTCATCAACAGAAGTTGAGACAGAAGATCAGAAAGGGAAACTAAAAGCAGGATCTGACTAAATTGAAAGTAGGGCACCAAAGTAAAAATCCTGTGGTGAGGGGGAGAATGGACATGCAGCTTCCTGGGCCCGCAGGGGGGGTGGGGGTGGGGGTGGGTGGGTGGGATGGGACAAAATCTTTTGGTGGTGGGAATGGTGTTTATGTACACACCTATTAAATTGTACTCATATAAATCACTATTTAATTAATATGGGGGGAAAATTGATTGTATGACTAACAAAGGGACTTTTCTAAGTTAACCCAATTATCAAATAATGTGATGTTAACAATAACTATCCATTGTCTTCTTGAACCCTAAGACAGCAGGAACCTCACATTTCCACTATAGAGCCTAAACTTCCCCAGTCCTGGGACCATAGGGTAGGGCCCACTTTCCCGTATGCTTCTCCCAATTCTTATCAAATAATATTGCATCCGCAACCTAACAACACAATGAGTGCCACCCCAGCATGCTTCACTTCAGACTGTGTCCAGAGACTTCAGGTGTGGAATGAAAACCCTTCAGCTTCGTCACTCGGGTGAGGCCTTTCCTTTCATAGTATTCTTTAACTCCATCCCAGGTGGTTCACTTCCTAACAAAGTTCCAAAACCTAGATATAGACCAGGTTCCAGGAGATAGAGCATATGTCCACACGTATCCATAAACCAGGGCAAATATATACCTGAAAGCAGTAGTACCCGCCAACACTTCCAGTGAGTACCCCCCCAACACTTTATCTCAACTAGTTACATCCTTTGGGTCCATGATTCTTCAACAATTTGTTTGGCTTTGTATGTTAACTCTCTTTTCAGCCCCAGGCTCCAGATGCCATCAGGATGCTGGCCAGGCTTCCCTGGACTGAAGACCCCACCAATGAGTCCTGGAACTCTGCTTCCCAAGAGACCCAACCTACTAGGGAAAGAAAGAGGCATACTGGGAGTATGGATCGACCAGTCAATGCCCATGTTCAGCGGGGAAGCAATTATAGAAGCCAGACCTTCCACCTTCTGCAATCCACAACGACCCTGGGTCCATGCTCCCAGAGGGATAGAGAATGTGAAAGCTATTGGGGAGGGGACGGAATATAGAGATTGGATGGTCGGAATTATGTGGAGTTGTACACCCCCCCCCCATCCTATGATTTTGTTAATATCTCCTTTCTTAAAAAACAAACAAACAAACCTCAAAAAAAAAAAAGTAAATTCCAAAGGAATTATCAGAAAACATAGGTTTTATGGACAGAAAGAGAATGGTAAAAGATTATTACCAAAATGAAGCTCATTTCAGGTACAGCTACCTGCCCTCAGGGGAAGGCAGAGAAGGATGTCATGCAGATTATCACACAGGTGTTCATTAGGAGAGCCCAAGTCACTTTTGAAAGAGCTTGAAGCTACAAGTTATGCTAGGTGTTAAGTCTGGGTGGTGGGCTTAACATGGATGATCCCATTTTGGCTCTGTTTTCTCTACTTTTTAAAATTTATTTTGAAGTGACATATTTCATATATATATATGTTTGTTATTGGATAGAGACAAAGAGAAACTGAGAGGGAGAGGGAGAGGGGGAGGGAGAGAGAGGGAGAGGGAGAGGTAGAGAAAGAGAGATTGAGAGAGAGAGAGAGAGAGAGAGAGAGAGAGAGAGAGAGAGATATCTGCAGCAGTACTGCATCACTTGTGAAACCTTCCCCCTGCAGATGGGAACCAGGGGTTTGAAACTAGATCCTTACACATTGTAACATTTGTGCTCAGCTGGGTGCAGTACTGCTCAGCCCAGTGTTTTCTGTTTTTTTTTTTTTCCTTCTAGGGTTATTGCTGGGGCTCAGTGCCTGCACCATGAATCCACTGCTCCTGGAGGCCATTTTCCCCCTTTTGTTGTCCTTGTTATTGTAGCCTTGTTGTAATTATTATTGTTATTATTGGTGTTGTTCGTTATTGGATAGGACAGAGAGAAATGGAGAGAAGAGGGGAAGACAGAGAGGGAGAGAGAAAGACAGACACCTGCAGACCTGCTTCACTGCCTGTGTGTAGACTCCCCAGCAGGTGGGGATCAGGGGCTCAAACCAGGATCCTTTTGCTGGTCCTTGTGCTTTGTCCCACATGAGCTTAACCCACTGTGCTACTGCCCAACCCCTCTATTTTTTAAGTTATATATTTTATTTTTAAAATGTAGTGACTGAATTTTCTATAAAGCTTTGCAAGAACTATGGTGGTTACTGGTGGGAAGCACAAAATTTTAGTGGTGGGTGAGGTATGGAAAGCTTACTCCTGTAACTTTATAAGCTTATAAACCACTATTAAATCACTAATGAAGAAAGAAAACTAATGGATGGGGAGGTGCTTGGTAGTACAGCACATGCTTTACAAAGCTGAGGCACTACGCTCTACCCTGAGTACTGAATTATTTGATCAGTGGGATATTCTGGAGTCTGTCTCTCTCCCCAGCCTCTTTATCACAAAATAAATAAGAATCAAAAAGAAACCTGCAAAGGGGGAACTTCATAATCAGTGGAACAGTGCTATAATTATACCTCCTCCTCTCTATCTCTCACCAGAAATGGTATAGTTGCCATGCAGTCAGCCAAGCCTTAGTGATAACCTTGGTGGAAAAAGAAGGATGGTGGAGAGGCTGAATAATAGTTATTCATGCCTGAGGCACCAAAAGTCTCAAATTGAAATCCCAACACCACCATAAGACTGAGCTGGGCAAGGCTTTGGTAACAACCAATAAAACTCTGCCCACTATTTCATCTGCAGATCCAGGACCTGGAGATAGATATCCAGAAAATATTTTTAAGGCTATAATTGTTTATTTTATTAGTGATTTAATAATGATTGACAAGATTGTGGTATAAAAGGAGTACAATCCCCACCACCAGAGTTCTATATACCCCTCCTCCAATGGAAGTTTCCCTATTCTTTGTCCCTCTGGGAGTATGGACCAAAGATCTCTATAAGGTGCAGAAGGTGGAAGGTCTAGCTTCTGTAATTGCTTCTCCACTGGACATGGGCATTGACAGGTCAATCCATACCCATTGTAAGGCTATAATTGTAACAAGAATGAAAATAGTGTATGGTCCAACAATATTGTTCTGAGGCACACAAGAAAAAGACATGAATGCAATAATTCCAAAGGGCATATGCATGCTGATGTTCACAGCTTCAATATTCACAACAGTAAATCTGTAGAATCAATTTGAATGTCCATTAACAGATGACTAGATAGAGTTACGGAATAGATTTTCATTGTAATAATACTCCACAATTAAAAATGATTATGTATTATTCTGTATAAAATAGAGTTGGAGGAGATTATGTTAAGTATACTGAGAGGTGAAAGACAACTACAGAATGATTTCACACATATGTGAAATATAGGTAGCTAAAACAAACTTACAAAAAAAAATAATAAGGAATAGTAACCAAACTGAGTTTTAAACTTTATAAAAACTATAGTGGTTATCAGAAGGAGGCCAGAACACTAGAATTTTGGTAGTGGGTTCAATAATTTCTACACACATTATGTTTACACACACATTGTTTACTGATGTGAAACTACTTCTGAAGAACAGGATGACAAGATTTGGTGGAGATAAGATTTGGGTAAGATATATTGACATCTATCTTGAGAAAATGTGGAAATATATCATCATGACAAAAACAATCCTGTAATTTAACATTTCCTTAATAAAGTTGTACTAAATTTGGCAAAAAAAAAACCCAAAAATGGAGAATAAAAGGAAAGTACATTTCTGAAATACTATAATTCTGCAAGCCACTGTTAAATCATTAACAGTAAATACCATTTTATTATATAAAATTTATTAAATAAAAACTGTCATTGTAAACTCAGTTCTTTTATGAGTTCTCTGAGTCATTGAGAGAATTATCACACTTTATAGGAGCCAGGACCTGTAGGATCCTTCAAATTTACAGTCAGCTAGAGTCCCATTTACACTGGCATTTGAAGTGGAGGCAGTTTTTTCAGTCTTAGCACTTTGCTGTGGATTTAGATGCTCATTCCTGATATATATTATTAGAATAGAATTGAATTTTTGAACACCCAGCTGGTTTTACAGAACTGGAGAATTGGTGTGGGGAAATGACGCACATTTGGTGTCAGTCAAGAAAAAGTAGTATCAGAAAAATACAAAGAGTATTAAATACTAACTTTTTTTTAGAAGAAAGAAGCAAGACTATATATTTGTACAATTTGTTTAATGAAATAATGGATGGTAAGCAGAAAGTAAAAATGATTATTCAGAGCAGTGTGGACAAGAATAGGCATGTGGACAAGATTTCTCTAGATGTATAGATTTTGTAGTTTCAACTTTTTAAAATATTTATTTCTTTATTCCTTTTTTTTGCCCTTGTTGTTTTATTGTTGTAATTATTGTTGTTGATGATGACATCATTGTTGGATAGGACAGAGAGAAATGGAGACAGGAGGGGAAGGCAGAGGGGGAGAGAAAGATAGATACCTACAGATCTGCTTCACCACCTGTGAAGTGACTCCCCTGCAAATGGGGAGCCAGGGACTCTAACCGGGATCTTTGCACCTGTCCTTCCACTTCGCGCTTAACCCACTGTGCTACCACCTGACTCCCCAGTTTCAACTGTTTAACATATGACTGTATTACTTGTTAAATGCTCTAATTTTATTTTTATTAATTAATTTTTAAAATTAATTTAAAATAATTAATTTTTAATTTAAAAAGCTTATTTTTTACTTAGGTTTTCTTCTTCTTTTTCAAAAAAATTATTTATTTATTTTCCCTTTTGTTGCCCTTGTTGCTTTTATTGTTGTTGTTATTGTTGTCATCACTGTTAGATAGGACAGAGAGAAATGGAGAGAGGAGGGGAAGACACAGAGGAGGAGAGAAAGATAGACACCTACGGACTTGCTTCACCACCTGTGAAGTGACTCCCCTGCAGGTGGGGAGCCGGAGGCTTGAACCAGGATCCTTACGCAGGTCCTTGAGCTTCATGCCAAGTGTGCTTAACATGCTGAGCTACCCCCCAACTCCCAAATTATTTTTTAATTGCTGTCACCATTTTGTTTATTTGATTGATTGATTTTGCCAGAGCTTGATGCCTGTATGAAAAATTCATTGCTACTCCCACATGATGATATAGATAGATAAATAGATAGATATTGAGAGGGAAAGAGAACACAATAGGGAGAGAGGAAGACATCTGCAGCACTGTTTCGTTGATCTTGAAGCTTTCCCCTTGCAGATGAGAACCAGGGACTTGAATCTGGGTCTTTCTTTGCCTGTGCATAGTAGTGTGTGTACTCTACTAGATGCATTACTGCTGGGCCCTTTCCTAATCAAAAATATTTTTCTTCATTCTGAGAGAGAGAGAGAGAGAGAGGAAAGCATTGCTTATTTCTAGCAAATGATGGTGCTAGGAATTGAATTTGGGGCCTCTGGGGCCTTGGGCATACAAATCTGTTCTGCTATTGAGGTATTGCCTCAGCCCCTTCCCTAATATTTTTTATAAAATAAAGTGCAAATTATAAGGATCATATCCAGCCAGCATAGGCTTTACAGAAAACTTCAAGAAAGAGATAGTTGAGAGGGGATATTTTTATACTAAGTAGAATTAGGGTGATATGATGGCCTATAAATATTGAGTTTTGCAAGAGAAATATTGTATATTTATAAGAAGTGTACAGAAAATGGTGCAGAAACATCAGAAGTGTTTTGTTCCTTTTGATATGATAAGGAGGATGCAGGTGCCTATAAGGAGGATGCAGGTGCCTATAAATTAAGAAAGACTCCACTGTGCAGACTCTACTGAGTAGTTTTGTGCAGTCAGGAGTCTGGGGTCCTTATCAGTATAAAGGTATTTCTTGGTCAAATCAAAAACAAAAGATTGCCTCCCAGGCAAAAAAAAAAAAAAAAAAAAAAAAAAAGTTGTAATACTGTCTAAACTACAAGTCTCAGTAGTTTTTGTTTGCATCCTTAAACCTAGAAAGTCCATATCAGTTTGGTGAGAAAAGTGCACAGAAATACACAAAATAATGAACATCTGATTATAAGTTTTCAGTCCCCACTATGTCTTGCTATGAGCTAATTTTATGCTAGCATAACTGAATACTACACATATAGCTAAGGACTGGCTTCCAACCATTACCAGGTTCTAGAAAGCTTTGTAGGTTTCAGATTTCTTGTTAAAATATAAGAAAAGAACAACTGTACTACTTGTGTCATAAAATATACTAAACATTTTTGGACAATGGTACAATTTTGAATAAAAGAGGTTAATTCTTAGCATGAGTTTGGGACTCCTTGGACCAAAAAAAAAAAAAAAAAGCCTCTAGAAACATCTGTATATTGACTGACATGCAAGAATAAGGCATCACAAGAGGAGACTGCTCTTCAGATAACCTAAAACAGTCTCTTAATGATAGACTTGGAATAAAAAAAATTATTTATTAACATGAGAGGAAGGAAGAAAGGACCAAAACATTACTCTGGCATATGCCATACCGCAGAATGAACTTAAGACTTTTTTTTATAAACACACAAGTCTAGTGCCTTATCCACTGCACCACCAACTTGGAAATTATTTATTAACATGAGAGGGAGGAAGAAAGGACCAGAACATTACTCTGGCATATGCCATACCGCAGAGTGAACTTAAGACTTTTTTTTATAAACACATAAGTCTAGTGCCTTATCCATTGCACCACCAACTTGGAATTTTAATACTAAACTCAAGTTAATAAATAATAAGGAAAAATAAAATGTTATAATGCAATATTCAAGCAAGAAAATTGAGGAAAATATGTATCTTGTCTACGGCCATACCACCCTGAACACGCCGATCTCGTCTGATCTCAGAAAATATGTATCTTAAATTAAGTTTAAGGCCAGAGCACATCAGACAAGGAGTATTGCATGATGGGGTGGAGGTATCTTCAGATTAAGAATTCATAAAGCACTAATAAAAAAAACACTTTCCACCTCAATACTTGCTAATAAATTTGCAGAATACTAAAACTAAAGAGAAAATGCTAACACTAATACAGAGGAAAGACAATTCACCTACCTAGAATGAGAGCTTGCTTCTAAAAAGACTTCTAAACTGCAAGAACTGATGCCTGAAGGTAAAAAAAATATGCACCCTCAAAGCAATTGAGAGACTATAGTTACCAATCAAAAGATCTGTACTCAGCCAAACTATCATTTATAAATGTAAAATAAAGGCATTATCTAATGGACAAGAATATAGAAAATTGTTTACCTTTGGATTCCTCTATAGTAGGGACCAATCTTGCCTGCTGACAATCCTTGTAAATAATGTTTTGTTGGAACACAGACTATCATCCATTATTTTGCTTTCCAGTCCTGCAAGAGAGTAGCTGCAACACCATAGCCCCATATGTAATCTCTCTGATCCTTTGCAGAAAGCTGTTGATGATATTTACTTTATAGGACTCAAGGTTTACTTGTATGTTTATTCATTAAGATACATTTGGGGAGTCAGGTGATAGCATGGTGCATTAAGCGCACATGGTGCGAAGCACAAGGACTGACATAAGAATCCCGGTTCAAATCCCTGGCTCCCCACCTGCAGGGGAGTCACTTCACAGGCAGTGAAGCAGGTCTGCAGGTGTCTATCTTTCTCTCCCTCACTCTGTCTTCCCCTCCTCTCTCTATTTTTCTCTGTCCTATCCAACAACAATGACATCAATAATAACTACAACACTAAAACAACAATGGCAACAAAAGGGAATAAATAAATAAATATCTTTTAAAAAGATATATCTGACAGACATTCAGTGTGTGTATATCCATTCCAAGACAATGGGGTAAAAGTAGTCAGTTTTCTGTCTCTTGACTACTACAGCCTGCCTTCTTAAGTCTGCTCCAGTTTTGCTCTTGTCCAGGTGTCTCCTGGTTCTAGTTCTTGGTCTGGTTCATTCTTAAATATCTCCTTCAAGAAGTCATTTCCTTAACCTCATTCTAAGCCATTGCTCAGTATCCCCTCCACATCTCACTTCTTTATATGTGCATAAACACTGAGTGTCTCCTATTGCAAGACAATGCAGTAGGTGCCTATATCATCTCTGTATCTTATTGGGTATTTTCTCCTCCACCTCCTTTCTAGAGCTGATATATATATCAAATGCCTGGGCAGTCAAAGGAAACATTTGCTACTTTAGCCACAATGAATAAAAGAAACAGAGACCCTTTGGTATGAATATTCCTCATGGGATGAGCAGAAAAGTATTTTCCCTCAAATAATGCAAGTCCCTTTTGTTCAGAGTGTAGGAAGTTAAGTCAGTCAGACTCAATCCTAGAGGTGAGAGAAGTTAGTTCAAATAAAGACAGGAGAAAGGTTAGGAAGGAAGGAATGTTTATATTCAGTGGACGTCCTTCCCTATCTCACAGGATTCTTCTTCTCTGAGATGGGTCCATGATATTTTAATTCTCTTATATATCACTTCACTTGTCATAATCTTTATGGAATACTAAGAAGATTAACAAGACTTACCTGGCAGGAGAATATTTGAATTCATTCACTCCAGTCCCTGACAGCTACTAATTCTTATCATCTCTACACTAAATACTGCTCAGATCTCAATGATGCTGAGCATTCTTGCCAGCAAAGGGGGAAAAAAAATCTAATTTTCACTAACTATAGGACCCAAGTGAATTTATAATAGTCTGAATAACAGGTAACTTGATTTGCTTAAGGTTTGAGATACTTAAGGATTCACATAAAAGATTTTGTGATTTAGAGAATACATGACTTCCATGGGGGAAAATTGACTATTTTGACAATTTTTATAAATCAAATTCTATTACTATAAGCAATATTCTAAATTCAAAGATATACTTTCATGAAAAACTTTCAGTAAAAATGGGAGCTGGAAGGGAGTTGGGTGGTAGTGCAGTGGGTTAAGCGCATGTGGCACAAAGAGCAAAGACCAATGTAAAGATCCCAGTTCGAACCCCTGGCTCCCCACCTGCAGGGGAGTCACTTCACAGGCGTGAAGCAGGCCTGCAGGTGTCTGTCTTTCTCTCCCCCTCTCTGTCTTCCCCTTCTCTCTCCATTTCTCTCTGTCCTATCAAACAACAACAACATCATTAACAACAACTATAACTACAACAATAAAACAAGGGCAACAAAAGGAAATAAATAAATAAATAGAAAAAATATTTAAAAGTAAACCAAAAAAATGGAAGCTGGTAACTAGTTCAGGGAAAACTTTGAAGTCTATATCTTATGCCTTGCATAAACCTATTAATTTTTTCTGTACACGTGTATTGATAAT
Source organism: Erinaceus europaeus (assembly GCF_950295315.1). Taxonomy (NCBI): domain Eukaryota; kingdom Metazoa; phylum Chordata; class Mammalia; order Eulipotyphla; family Erinaceidae; genus Erinaceus; species Erinaceus europaeus. The sequence continues at coordinate 36,353,930 of NC_080162.1, forward strand.
TCTTTGCAATTAACATCTTGAAAAGTGCCCTGAAGTAAATGATCACAACCATTTGATACATGAGGAAACAAGCTAAGAGAGCTTAAGTTTGTTTCCCCTCAGCTACTGGGTGACAAAGCCAGGCCCCATATTCAATAGCCCCTTCCACTGGGCTTTAGGGGCAGATACACAGGTACCATACATAGAAAGTCCTGTGCTCAGTTTAAGGTTCTGCTGTTATTATCGTGAATGCTTAATATTTTTGAGCGAGAAGTCCTGTGTTCACATTTTTCACTTTACAGTGTAAATTCTGTAGTCAATTCTGCTCACAATTAAGACCACCCCCACCCCCACCCCCCGCCAGTTGGGTTATTCCTCCACTCAAACCCCCAAAACACCTACCATATCTGAAACTTGACAGTTCTCAGATTCTGGACAGACTCTTTTTCTCATGGTCTGCAGTGTCTCAAGGGCTATCGAGTGCAGCTCTTCAGAGCCTCACACAAACACTTTTGTGTGCAACCTCACATCCAACAGATAGTACCTGGCTTCATCAGTTTATCAGTCAAAATTCTCTAAATTTAATTAAAACAAGAGACTCTTGGGTTTTCTCCAATTAGATGTAATCAAATCCACTCAGAATACTGAATTCCTCTTTAGCTGGATTCTATGTCTAATTCCCTGATTCTGATGGCCTCCAATTTATGAAAGAAGAGAAAAGGAAGGTGGGGGAAAGATGGGAGAAGGATAACTCCTCCACCCTTTACTCATTCTTCCTCATTTGGTCTATATCTTCAAGGCTTAAAAATTTGCAACTGATAGAGCTCTGATAAAATGTGCTCATTTCTGGCTTCGATTCCTCAAGAGAACAGCAAAGCAAAATAAAATGCCCATTCTAAAACCTGATGAGGTCAACTGTTAGTTGCTGGCTTAATGAGAGACTCATCATCTGTAAACCCAGAATAGGTTGCATTTCTTTGGTACTGAGTGGGCTATGCCAGGGGAAGGAGTCAACTCCCCCATACACACACACAGCCAAATTTATCTCTTCCTGGCTGTATTGAATGTTTTATATTTCTCAGATGGTCCCCAAGTCCCAAGCCTTCCTTAATATTCAAGCAGCCACTTACTTGGTTCGCTCTGTAATTAGCTTTAGATGGATTTCACTTCCTGAACCATAACTCCCCCGTCCTCTCCAGAGGTTCATGAAAAGCTGATGTGCAACTTCACATATAACACCAGAGAGAAAAACCACAAGTCAGAGAAAACTTTGAATTTTTTTATTATGCATTTGACAGTTAGTATTTTCCTAGTGTTAGCAGAATGAATGAGATTCTCTCCATGATATCATCTTGCCACAGAGCTCAACAGTACATACGCATTTAAAAAATGCAATTCAAGCTCTAAGGAATATGAGCTTGGATTCAGAACACAATTTAAAATCTTCATATCTATATATCTATACAGTGTCTTCCCTTTGAACAGCTCCACATAAAGCAGTCAGAATAGAGAATAGTTTCACAATAAATAATTGCTCCTGTACACAGTCCTGTTAGCAAATCAGCCCTTTCCATTTCTTTGTGAAAGATACTCACTTTTATACCTGCAATAATTTATGAAACACTCAGAGATAATTTTAGCATTTGGTCAAGGCCAATGTGCTGTTCTTTACCATCTTAAAGTTGTCTATATGATGACCTCAGTACACACTTAGATATTTTTGGGTCTTTGCATTGGGATGGCCTCTTTCCCACCCGTGACTTCATGCACCGATTCCTATTCCAAACACTCACCAAAAGCTCAGTGTGGCAGTAAGAGAGCAGCTGAAAGAAATTGTGAACTATCAGACATTACAATTCCCAGTTGTTAACAATTATATAGATAAATAAGAATTTACATAATTTACAAAGAGTTTGTGTTCTAGGCTTGTTTTGAAACTATTCCCCAAAGATCCACATTTATTCATGAAAGCAAATATTTGTCCCAAGAGCCTTGAGATGAGATTGCCTAGACAGAAATTTCCTAGGAGCCAGGCCTAGGAACCAGCACTACTGTGCCCTGTCTTGGCTGCCTGCAAAGGTCAAAGGATATCAATCAATTGAACAGGCTCTTTGCTGTGTGTCCTGAAGTTCAAAACCAACAGCAGTTTTCTCTACTTCTCAGCATAAGCATCAAGGTTTCTTTGTCTTCACTTTTTTGAGCAACATTCTTTTTGGTAGGAATCAAGCACAACTGAAAATTTCTGTCTAAATCCTCTAAGTTTCAGATTCATGAAGACCTGTACAGCTATCATCCACATCTAAAGACAATGCTCTCTGTACCAGTCTACTCTGCGTTATAACATGCAATGCTCCTGTTGCATTTACTGCAAGATGGACATGTGTTTATATTTGCAAAGAGTCGCTTGGAGTCCACTTAATCTCCTGAAAAGTCAAGCCAAAAAACACTGCCATACCTAACTCCCCAAACAATTTCCTGCATGAAACCAGAGCCCTGGGCAATGGCCCCCAGGGCACATCTGGGATCATTTTTCCCATTAGAGAAACTGGGGTCATTTGAATCAGGACATTCTTGGGGTAGGGGTGTAAAGTTAACTGACGACCCCTTTGAGTAGGTTTTCTTCCCCAGGCAAAAACTCAATGTCCTCAAGGAGGCAGAAAAATGAACCAAGTCAGAGCAGAAACTGAAATCTCCCTAAAACAAGATGTTGCAGGCTGATCTCCCAAAGGGCTCCAGAAAGGGGGAGCAGAGAGACAGAAGGGGGAGGTCCAAGGCCATGCAAACATGTGTTGATGATGATGAAGATCTAAAGTCTACTTGCTTGTTCTGTCCTTGAATTCAACCTATTTGGGGGAAAGTGGGCAAGAGAATAAAAAAAATAATAATAAGCATGTTACAAAAGAAGGGTTCTTTTCTAGCCAAACAAGATGACTCATCCTTCCCCTACCCTGAGTGACCCCCAACCCCATCACCAGTATCCTATTCCTGCCTGTTCCTCATTTTGAACTGAACTTCCTCACAGGTGCTTCTCAGCAATTTCAGAGCCTGCCATCCAACTGAGAAGGTGTGAATGCAATAACAGCAGCTATGTGGCTGCCAGGAGTGACCTGAAGGCCTCCTCCCATCTTTGATTATCACAAGCTAAGGCAGCTTCCACTCTGAGTAAATGAGTCTGAGAATTACTAACTCAAGTCTTGTAAGAAAGTAGGAACTATGACTTCTTTTTTCTTTCTTTTTATTAGTGATTGAATATTGACTTACAAAATTATGAGGTAACAGGGGCATGATCCCACACTGTTCCCACCACCAGAGTTCTGTGTCCCCATTGTCTCCACTGGAAAGTACACAAGGTCTCAGATATGTGTTGACTAGCAATATAAATAAATAAATAAATAAATAAACAAACAAAACTTGTTCTCCCCAAGTCAAGATTCTTACAAGAATTTTTTATGAATTACAAACATATCTTTCTAGCCTCCCTTGGGACACCTATGCCACTATTGGGGTACAAAGGAAATCATCCTGTATCCCTTTGGGTTCTTCAAAGACTGGATAACCAAACAAGTAACACACAGATTGATAGGACAGAAAGTATGGAGAAATGTATTAATAACATTTATACTGCTCATGTATAGGGAGGGACTTAGAACAAGAGTAACTACCCAATATGGGTTCAAACATAGCTTAAAAATCCTGAGTACCAAGTTCAAGCTCCTGATCCCCACCTACAGGGAGGAAATTTTACAAGTGATGGAGCAGTGCTGCAGGTGTTTCTCTTTATCCCTGTTTCTCTTTCAGGTACCCAATACTAGCAATAACTTCAGGGATAAAAAAAAAATCTTGAGCAGTAACTTTTTCTTTTGCTACAACCTGTATGGAACTTGAAGGAATCGTGTTAAGTGAAATAAAAAGAGAAGTACAAATACCAGGTGGCCTCACTCATAGATGAGGTGTTAAGAAATAGAAATAGATTGGGACCAGGAGGTAACACAATGTATAAAGTGTTGGACTCTCAGAAATTAGCAACCAAGTTTGATTCCCAATGTCATATATGCCAGAATGATCCTGTAGTGCACTCTCTCTCTTCCTCTCTCTGTCCCCACCTCTTTCATAAATAAATAAATCTTACACAAACAAACAACAACAACAAAAGAAACTAGAGAAAAACTAATTAGCTATGGTGTATTGTAGCAGATCAAAGGACTCTATAAAGGGGGAACAGTGTCCTACACAGAGAAAGATGACAAGTTTATGGACAGTATGATGTGCTGATGACTATCATGAGGAGATAAGAAACTATACACCTCACTTGGATAACACACTGTTTTGCCATGTGTATGATGCAGGTTTGAGCCTGACTCACACTGCAGATAGAAGCTTTGCTTTTGTGGTTTCTTTCCCCCTCTCTCTGTCTATCTGCCTCTCTATCTTGCTTTACCAGAAGGAAGTCAACTTGGAGCTGTAGAGCCCCAGAAATGACAAGAAAGAAACTGTACACCTGTGAGCACAGTCTTATAAATCAACACTTCCCCAATAAAGTGATCTAAAAAATCTTCAGCGAAGATACCAAGGTGGGGATGGAGAGAGTAGTCAGATATAAGTCTATCTTTCTACAAGGAAAAGAGATAAGGTTTCTGTCCAGGAACAGTGGGAAAGACACTTGTGCTTTCTTACACCATCATCTTTTGAAAATGCCACAAGACAATAATAATAATAGGACAACTGAGTGCCATCTGTGTGTGTGTGTGTGTGTGTGTGTGTGTGTGTGTGTGTGTGTGTGTGTGTGTGTAACTGTCTTGCCTCCACTGAACATATCCAGCACATTCCTTCCTCAAACTTTTGTACCTGCTGGGCCCTGGTTTGAAATTCCCGGGAGTTGGGTGGTAGTGCAGTGGTTAAGTGCACGTGGCGCAAAGTGCAAGGACCAGTGTAAAGATCCCGGTTTGAGCCCCCAGCTCCCCACCTGCAGGGGAAAAACTTCACAGGCAGTGAAGCAGGTCTGCAGGTATCAAAAAAGACAAACAATAAAAGAAGTTCCCTAATACCTCTGACTCACCCCTCTCACCTGGCTGGAGATTGCTCCATCCACCCAACCCCAAATTTCAAAGCAGCACAATAGTTCTGTCTCCACCTAGTACCCCTGTCTGCCTTCCACATCTCCTTCTATATTTTATGAATTTACTTGCCTCCTTGCTTTATGATTATTGATTTATTCATTCAAAAAACTGTTTTTTTATTGTTTCTAGGACTTCACCACTCTGGGCTGACTATTTTTTCAGATACAAAGAGAGAGATAGAGACAGAAATTGAGATAAGTGATAAAGCTTCCTCCGACAGGGGAGGCTAACTTTAGAACCTGGCTTGTGCACATGGCAAAACAGGTGTGCTATCCAGATGAGCTATTGTACCAGTCCACTGCTCTGCTTTAAGCCCCATGCAAGTAGTTCCTTTGCCACTCTGCCTGCTGAGTCTTCAATATCAAGAACAATGATGATAATAACTTGTCACAGGCACCCAGCAGGTCTTTTCTGAATGAATACCTGAGTGACTGAAACACATGATGCAATGAATGGATGGTTTTCATCACATCCAATCCATGCAGAGAGGAGTTTCATTTTGGGCTGGGGAGAAAGGGAAGGGAGAAAAAAAGAATGAAGAGGCAAAGCAGGAACTGGCAGGGCATTACTGATACTCTCGTGGAACATCTCTGACATCTCAGCCTCCTCCCTATTCACTTTTACTATGGATACAGACAGATCCCTCTCTGGATGACTAGAAGTGATCTGCTACCAATTTGGAAAGTCTGCTGTATACCAAATATGGTTTCACCTTCCCTTGATGAGTCCCTGTAGGAACCCAAGCCAATTCCAGGCTATTACTATGAACATAAATTTCCATCCCATTGAAGATGTGTAGGTGAGTTATCAGTTACAATTTCTGAATGATAGAGTGACAAACCCACTTTGGGTGCAGGAAATCTTCAAGGGCACTCAGAAAAGGAAAGAAAGGAAGGAAGGAAGGAAGGAAGGAAGAAAGAAAGAAAGAAAGAAAGAAAGAAAGAAAGAAAGAAAGAGAGAGGAAGAGAGAGAGATAGAAGGAAAAGACAAGCTGGTTAAAAAATAATAAGCTAATTTGATAGCCTGGGAGTCTTTGAGTACACAGCTATAATTCTGTCAAGAATCTGCTGTTGTGGGGCTAGTAGGTGGCACATCTGGTTAAGAACATATATTCTGGTATGCAAGGACCCAGGTTCAAGCCCCTGGTCCCCATATGCAGGGGGAAAGCTTCACAGGGCTGCAGGTGTCTCTGTTTCTGCCCCTATCTCCCCCTCTCTTCTCAATTTCTCTCTGTATCTATCCAATAATAAGTAAATAAATAATTTTTTTAAAAAAGAACACTGTTGAAAATAAGAAATGATTTTTCTTGGTTGGGATCACATGTTCTTGGAGAGTGAATGGGAGAAGGAGATGCAAATAGGAAAGCTAGCAGTACGTTGGTGAAATACAGGTGGATATCTTTGTTCATTGCATAAGGAGAAGAGGCATTTGCTCCTAAGCCACTGGACCTGGACAATGACAAAGGCAATCCACAACTCCTCTATTCTGTCTCCAGAGACCTTCAGCCAAAAGAATAAAACACTCCCTCCCAAGCACTGAGATTCCCACTGGCAGCTATCTGTAGGTGAGTCATTACTTACGATTCCCACTGGCAGTATCTAGATACCACTCCCACATCCCCTCAGTGCTCCCCCAAAGAGTGCCACCTTAGAAAGCAGTTTCACCTCTTGGACACAGGACTTGGTTGGCTCCAATGGCCAGCTCTTCCTCTTCTTTGTCTGGGTCTTCTGCTGTCTTTGAGCTCCTAAAAGAAGAGAGAGTTTAAGTGTATTGGCCTATTTTTCCATGGGACTGGTTTTTCAGTGTCAAATGATGGCTTCCTATTTTCCATCAAAAAGCACATAATTACATTCCCCAGGACCCAGGTTCCAGCCAGTTTCTAAAGACTGAGTTTTCTTGGGGGTGGATTTCTCCCATGATGCTACATTTACACACTACTCAAATATTCCTTCACATGAAGGACTGGGGGAAAAGAGAACCAGCTATCAGTAAATCCAAGATCCCCAAGTACCACAGAACCTACTGTGCTGAGACTTCACCCTGTTTGCATTTAGTCTGCAATCAAAAGTACATATGGGTGCTCTCCAGTGGGACCCCCATTTCAGGGGACTGTCCTCCCCCAGTACTGGTCCAAGGAAATAATTCTACCAGGCAGCTCTTCCTGGCTGGGTTGATGAATCTTGGCTCAAAATGAAGAGAATAAAGAGTGAGAGACACTGATAAGAATACTGATTAAGTGATAATCACCTTCACTCCACTCTGGTCACACCTGGAATCTGTTCATTTAACGGACTCCACTCCGATTCACAAACTTCTCTAAAATAGAGTAAACTACAGGGTCTCAAACCATGAGCCCTTAGGGGCCACAAAGAAAACAAACAAACAACAACAACAAAAAAGGCAGGTGAGTGGACATGTGTGTCCCTCTCAGATGTGAAGAGCCTCCACTTGGTTCCAGTCTCCAAGGGCCAGGAGGATATGTGAGACCGGGGAGATCAGATGGCCCCATTTGAAGTTTTTAAAGAAGTTAAAAATATATATTTGGAAGGTTGATGAAGGAAAAGGGGGGGATACAATTTTTCAAATTTTATATGTTGGCAACTTATTCTGATTTTGAGCAAAGTACTGTGCAGTCCAGACAAAACATGTCGAGAGCAGACATGGCTCAGCTCTGCTGTGGGCTCTGTTCTAAAAGGCAGCAAGAGGACAGAGGTTCCACAACCAGCTGCCCTCCCAGAGCCAGAGAAACCTCTTCTGCACATAGTTCTGCTGTCTTGGAGTCACAGCTGGCAGGACACAACAAGCCCCTGTTCACAGCAATGACAGCTGGATTCTCCTAGTCTTGCCCACAGACAGCTAATATCGGGAAATTAAAAGAACAAGGTGGGGAGGGATGGGGAGGAGAGCTCATACCTGCCAACTGCCAGCGCTCGGGTGCAAAAATGCACACAGGGCCCATCATCACTGTCCATGCAGGAGCAGCGTAGTGTCCACTTGGAGGACTGTGGACTCTGCAGGAAAGGCCCTGCAGACCTCCTTCCCCGGAAGCTTCCCCTGGAGTTGGATAGTCCATAGGGCACAGTCCGTCTGCAAAGATAGAGTGATGTCAGAGTCATGTCTAAATGGACTTTCCTGAGCCCACCAGCAGGGGAGAAGAGCCTGGATGTTGAGCTTGGCAATAGGTTGCTGAGTTCCATACAGAAAATGATTGATGTGGGTGCAGTAATAGCCCAGGAAGTGATATTCACAGCCTCCCCCTGTGCTTTATGTCTTTTTAGGAGTAAATCTTGCATCTTGAGTTGTCACCATCTCTACCCTACCTTCAACCCCCAGAAAGCACATTGGGATGGAGGTGGTAGCAAAGTGCAGAGGCACCAGCCTAGGTGGGGAATGAGTGATGACATCTCTAAATTATCTCAAAGCCAGTTCTCTCAAGGAGGGAGCCAAGCAGGTGCCTACTGTGTGCACATGTACTTTGGAGGGCTGTCTTCTTCACTGGAGGTGGCACTGCTCAGAGCTGCAGCTGGGACACTAGTACCAAGTCTTTTAGGACAGCTCCACCCCTCCACTCTGAAAACTGCATACACAGAGGGCAGGACATTACTGAGTACTACTAGAGTACCCCACGAGGAAGGTGCCTCCCCCCCACCGCCGCCACATACCCTCTCTCTCTCTCTCTCTCTCTCTTCCTGATGTGAACATTCCAGTTGACCCATATATTTGTCCCACTCTGTGTGTTGAGCCAATTCTGGTGTTTGGCCATCAGACCGTGCTGTGGGACACCCTGTCAGCCACACCAGACCTAGCTAGCATCCACTCATCTGATACAAATGTGTCTCTTGTGCACATCAGTGGTGCAGGCTGTATTAATGAGATCAGCCAAATGAACTCTGGTCATTAGAGATGCATCTTGGCCTCTAACATCACTTCCTTAAAGAGACAAACATCAGAAAGAAAGCTCTGTGTCCAGCTGAGGACAAAGCTGGCCTTGGGAAAAGTCTTAATATGAATAAAAAAATCTACAACTGTTTACCAATTTCACTTATGGTTGCAGTTTGGAGGAGGGTGATGGGTGTCATTTGGAGCAATAAATGTTTAAATCTGTTTCTTATGTTCATGTGCATCCAAACTGTGGCTCTCTAGAGAAGGGAGTAGACAGCCAGGCAATTCAGTGGGATAAAGTTAAAAACATATGCTTGATTCATTAGTACTACTGAACAAGATTTGGGAACAAATTACTAATAACTAGAGGAAACTTCTGTGGCTGAAAGTTACTTTTCTAATAAGTCTTGGTCTTCCTGCCAGTTCCCAAGATTAACTACCTTGGTTTCTCTGAACCCCATAGAGTAGCACCAAACATCCACTTCAGAGGAGGTCCTGACATCCTCTCTGTGGTTTCAAAATAAAGTAAAATTGAATTTACTATAATTTGAAACATACTCCATGGAGTGTTTTGGGTGTGATGAGGACAAAGTTGGGGGTGTCCCAAAGTGACCTGATGTTTGGAACAAACATCTTCCCAGCTGGCTTGAAGATAGTAAGGAATGCCACCTCATTCTTCTCCCTGTCTCCACTCCAACCCACCCAATCTGGAACCCGTTGAAGCGTGGCACTGACTAGTCTACACTCACAAACTGGATAAATTAAGCAGAATACTGTCACATTCGAAATTGAGCCTTTCCTAAAATTCTGCCCTTTCTTTCCTCCTCAGAAATGGGAAATTGGGGAAGGGGAGGTAGCAAAACACTACAGAAATTGTTGTGAGGTAGGATTCGGCTAAAGGTATATTTTTCCAGTAATCAGGCCACATTAAATCTCTAAGTGCTGACATTAAACCCAGTCCCCCATTTCTTGATAAAAATTACACACAAGAAATAACAACGGTTCCATTTTTCCATCAACAGTAAGACCTGCAATTTTTAAATTGCTGTCAGTTGATTATGCATTTGCATGCACAGAGCCACTCAACTTCAGTGAAAACACTCTAAAGTGTTTTAAGTAAGGAAACAAGGCAACACGGTATCTGTTAATAGAGAAATGCTAAGGGCTCTCTCAATAGCCAAATGCAAAGAACTAGTGTGCGAGTGAGTCCTTGTAACTTGCAAAGGCTGTTTACAGAGAAGCATGGCCTTTCCCTGTCCCTGCAGTACAGAGACATAGAAACCACTTCTTTAAGCCATTGGTGTTTGATGAGTACATCCTGCTGGCTAAGCTGATAAAGTGGGTAGGAGGGCATGATGGGAGTTGATGAACTAGAGAACTTAAAAGATAATCCAGATGACAGAGAGCCTGCCCCTAACATTTACAGAATCAGAAACAAGAATTCCAAGGAAGGCCTACCTTCCATAAGTCAAGCATTCAAAGTTTTCACATTAATCTGATAAGCTCTTGAACAACAGTTATACCTTCCACCTAAACAAACACAATTTAAAATACCTTCCAAGTTCAGTTCAAATTTAAAATTCAGGAGTTCCTGGGAGATGTGGTAGATGTTGGAATGTGGCAGTCTAAGGAGACTGTAATTTCTTTTGCATTCTGTTCCATACCATATCAGCATGGACTTCATTCACTCTCATGTGCATCCAGCTGGCACCCCTAGGTGCCACTCATCTCACCTTCTTTAGGTCATCCTGGAGGCCTTGAGGTATTTATCTGAAGTCCTGTTCAGACTGCAGGTCAGACCCTATAATGTGCCCACACAGGGCCTGAAAATGGACTGAGGGACATTTGTATAGGGAATTCCAGTAGCCTAAAAACCTGGGACAAAGTTTTTAAAAACAGGTGTATGTTTTAAATTCCACTAATTCCTTTCGATAGCATGGGAGACATAGCCAGAAGAGGTCAAAGGTATTCTTCTACCTCATAGGTCATAGGTCCTAGGGATTATTTCTGGTCCAGGGCTAGGAGTGAATCAGATGTTTCTCAAAAAAGTAGGCAAGTCTTTTATTCTGTGTAATTTCACTGTATATAGTACAAATGAAGAAGATTTACTGAACAACAGATAGTTAATTCTCCCCAATCTGAACAGTTCAATAACCAAAAAAATTCCCCACAAAGGATTTCCAAAACTTGCCAAATATCCATTAAAATTTTTCCCCATATTAGGGAGCTACTCTCTTCCCTGATCCAGCTTTCTGTCCCTTTTCCAGCCATGACATCACCTCCCCAGACAATAACTTGGATCCACCTGCATATCAGATTTCAGGCTCAGACTTTAAAAAAAAAGGCAAAAAAGGGAATAAACAAATAAATATTTTAAACAAACAAACAAACAAAAACTAGTATAGCTACAGGCCCTTTGAAATATAACAAAAATATGCCTACTAGCTATCTACAAAATGGAGGACACCCCCTCCCCCTCAATTCTTCATCTGCACTATTCAAGCCTTTAGGTCCATGATTGGTCAACAATTTATTTGGCTTTGTATGTTAACTCTCTTTTCAGCCACCGGGTTCCAGATGCTAGCATAATGCCAACCAGACTTCCCTGGACAGACAACCCCACCAATATGTCCTGGAGCTCCACTTCCCCAGAGTCCCACCCTACTAGGGAAAGAGAGAGACAGGCTGAGAGTATGGATCGACCTGTCAATGCCCATGTTCAGCGAGGAAGCAATTATAGAAGCCAGACCTTCCACCTTTTGCATCCCACAATGACCTTAGGTCCATACTCCCAGAGGGATAAAGAATAGGAAAGTTATCAGGGGAGGGGATGAGATATAGAGATCTGGTGGTTGGAATTGTGTGGAGTTGTACCCCTCTTATCCTATGGTTTTGTTAATGTCTCCTTTTTTAAATAAATAAAAAATAAATAAGTAAATAAATAATAAAATTTTCCTTCCTCCCTTCTACACTTCCTTTCTCCCTTTATATCTATGTATCTATCTATGTATCTATCTATCTTTCTATCTATATATCTAGCTTTATTCTAAGAGTGACAGAACTAGAAAAGTGTGTGTCTATGAGTTTAGGAGTTCCAATGCTACTGGGCAGGTAAAAAAAAATTACAAATCAATACATGCAAGTATGTACAAGGTAAACATATACCTACCTGTAGAGCAATGTTTCCTGGTAATTCCATTATCATGCTATAAAGCACTTACATAATGATTACTTCACCCACTCAATAGTTTCCTGATCTACAAGAGGGTGTTAGATACAATGAGGCATTACTTTGTGTAAAAAAATGTATAGCAGAAGTTGCATTTTATTACTACTAGTTACTCACCATTGCTGCTTATGTGATCTGAGATTCAAGTGAGCTTTGTCACGTTTTATATATATAACCAGATCTGAATTTGAGATGTGACTAAGCAATAAAGAAGAGCAATAAGGAACTAGAGTGCCACATGGCACACCAATATGATTCTTTTTTTCTTTTCTTTTTTTTTTTTGAGTCCAGTCACTGAGGTGTGGTGCTAGCACTACAAATCCATTGCTCCTAGTGGCCATTTTTTATTTATTTTTTAATTTGGTGATGAAGAAAGAAAGAAATTGAGAACTGAGAGGGAAGGGGGAGAGAAAGATGGAGAGAGAAAGATAGATATCTGAAGACCTGCTTTACTGCTCCTGAAGTGTTTTCATAGCAAGTGGGGAGCTGGACTTGACCCTGGATCCCTGCATGATCCCTTGCACCTAGAGCTATGTGTGCTTAACTGGATGTGCTGCCACCAACCACCCCCGATACTTTCCCTACTTGTTTTTGGTTGTTTCATCGTTCAACACTGATGCCTGCCTAATAAATACATCTACTTTTGATTGTCTTGTAGCCTTTGTCAATTGTAATTATTTCTTAATTGGTGATCATAACGATCTATTTGTGGTACCATGAAAATAAAATTAAATCAGCTGATCTATCCTGTGACCAGCACATTTACTGACCAATTTTTTAGTTACTCTTCTACAATATGGTTAGGAGAATAATTCTTCATAAAAGTAGGCTGACTTTTAGGTCCATGATTGATCAACAATTTGTTTACCTTTGTATGTTAACTCTCTTTTCAACCACCAGGTTCCAGATGCTAGCAGGATGTTGACCAGCCCTTCCTGGACAGACAACCCCACCAATGTGTCCTACAGCTCTGCTTCCCCAGAGCCCCACCCCACTAGGGAAAGAGAGAGGCAGGATGGGAGTATGGATCAACCTGTCAATGCTCATGTTCAGCAGGGAAGCAGTTACAGAAGCCAGACCTTCCACCTTCTGCATCCTACAATGACCTTGGGTCCATACTCCCAGAGGGATAAAGAATAAGAAAGCTATCAGGGGAGGGGATGGGATATAAAGATCTGGTGGTGGGAATTGTGTGAAGTTGTACCCCTCTTATCCTATGGTTTAGTCAATGTTTCCTTTAAAAAAAAAAATTTAAAAAATAGGCTGACTTTCCATCTGTTAATGTTTCAGTTATAACAGAGTTGCATATGAAAGAGAAGCAGTTGAGAGAATCAATCAAAATGTTCTTAAATAAAACAAAACACGCCTAATATGCAATGCGTGGTGTTGTGACTCTTTGTACAATAAATTGTCAACTTAATGTACTCAGAATATTTATTATTTGTTGGTAATGTTGATTATAAGAATATTATTGCTCACAAGGTTCCAGATTTACCACTTGCTCTCAGGTGTTAATAAATACTAAGCTCCCCACACCCCAGATCACATCAAATTGATGGGTTTACAGTCAACAATATTTATACCACTTTCCCTTATTAGGGAGATACTCGCTTCCCTGATCCTGCTTTCTGGTCCTTTTTTCAGCCATGACATCATCTTCCCAGACAATAACTTGGATCCATCTACATATCAGATTTCAGGCTCAGGAGAAAAAAGAAAAATGAAAAACAAACAAAAAACTAGTATAGCCACAGGTCCTTTGGAATATAACTAAAATATGCATACTAGCTATCTACAAAATGGAGGAACCCCCAACTCTTCATCTGCACTATTCCAGCCTTTAGGTCCATGATTGGTCAACAGTTTGTTTGGCTTTGTATGTTAACTCTCTTCAGCTACCAGGTTCCAGATGCTAGCATGATGCCAACCAGACTTCCCTGGACAGACAACCCCACCAATATGTCCTGGAGCTCTGCTTCCCCAGAGCCCTTTCCCACTAGGGAAAGAGAGAGGCAGGTTGGGAGTATGGATCTACCTGTCAAAGCCCATGTTCAGCGGGTAAGCAATTACAGAAGCCAGACCTTCCACCTTCTGCATCCTACAATGATCTTGGGTCCATACTCCCAGAGGGTTAAAGTATAAGGAAGCTATCAGCAGAGGGAATGGGATACGAAGTTCTGGAGGTGGTAATTGTGTGGAGTTGTACCCCTCTTATCCTATGGTTTAGTCAATGTTTCCTTTTTATAAATAAAAAAAAGAAAAAAAGATTGTTTTAAAATTCAGTGTTAACTTCTCATGCATGAATTATTAACGCTGAACTCTACCTTTATGATGAGGAATATCAGCTCTTTTAAATAATAATTTATTTTTATTTATTTGATATAGAGAGAAGTTTAGGGGGAATGGGGAAATAGAGACGGAGAGATAAAAAGAGACACCTCCCAATGAGGGACCATCTTAATACATCAAAGACCTTCTCAAAGAACTTCAAATATACATCAATAGTAACACAATAATAGAGGGAGACTTTAACACCCCAATCTCACACTTAGACAGATCAACAAAACACAGAATCAACAAAGAAACAAGAGAATTAAATGAAGAGATGGACAGACTAGACCTCTTGGACATTTTCAGAGCTCTTCACCCCAAAAAATTGGAATACACATTATTTTCAAATCCACACAACACATACTCAAGGATAGACCACATGTTAGGCCACAAAGACAGCATCAATAAATTCAAGAGCATTGAAATCATCCCAAGTATCTTCTCAGACCACAGTGGAGTTTAACAATAAACAGAAAATTATTAAAAGTCACAGAATCTGGAAACTAAACAACATACTGCTTAAGAACCATTGGGTCAGAGAGACACTCAAGCAGGAAATACAAATGTTCCTGGAAACAAATGAAAATGAAGACACAGCCCATCAAAATATTTGGGACACAGCTAAAGCAGTACTGAGAAAACTCATAGCCATACAATCACATATTAAACAACAAGAAAAAAGCCCAAATAAACAACCTTACTGCACACCTTAAGGACTTAGAGGAAGAGGAACAAAGGAACCAGAAGGACAGAAATCACTAAAATTAGGGCAGAAATTAGCAACATAGAAAATAAGAGAACCTGTGGGCGGGAGGGATGGGTCACAGTCCTTTGGTGGTGGGAATGGTGTTTATGTACACTCCTAGCAAAATGTAGACATATAAATCAGTAGTTAATTAATATGAGAGGGGGAAAATAAATTGTATGTCTCAAAGTTTCTCAAAACACAAACTGAATCTTTTTAATATATAGGCTGTGTATTTGATATGCGGACTCTCTCAAAAGCCTAGACCAAGTAGATTAGAAGCATCCAATAGCACAGCTATATACAAGATACTGGATACTGTACAGCAAACCATAACAAAAGGACTTTTCAAAGTTAACCCAATTACCAAATAATGTGATGATAACATTAACTATCGATTGTCTTTTTGAACCCTAAGACAGCAGGAACCTCACATCTCCACTATAGAGCCCGTACTTCCCCCAGTCCTGGAACCCTTGGATAGGGCCCACTTTCCCGTATGCATCTCCCAATCCAAACCAAATAATATTGCATCCGCCGATCACAACCTAACCAACGCAACGATTGCCACCTCAACATGCTTCACCTCAGACTGTGTCCAGAGACTTCACGTGTGGAATGACAACCCTTCAGCTTCATTACTCGGGTGAGACCTTTCCTTTTATAGTACACTCTAATTTCATCTCAGGTAGTTCACTTTCTAACAAAGTCCCATAACCTAGATATACACCAGTTTCTGTGAGAGAGAGCATATGTTCACACGTATCCATAAACTACTGCAAAATATATACCTGAAAGCAGAAGTACACTAGAGTTTGCAGTGAGTACCTCCCTAACACTTCCTCTCCACTATTCCAAGCTTGGGATCCTTCATTGCTCAACAAATTGTTTGGCTTCGTATGTTAACTCTCTTTTCAATCACCAGGTTCCAGATGCCACCAGGATGCTGGCCAGGCTTCCCTGGATTGAAGACCCCACCAATGTGTCCTGGAGCTCAGCTTCCCCAGAGACACACCTTACTAGGGAAAGATAGAGACAGACTGGCAGTATGGACCGACCAGTCAACGCCCATGTTCAGCAGGGAAGCAATTACAGAAGCCAGACCTTCTACCTTCTGCAACCCTCAACGACCCTGGGTCCATGCTCCCAGAGGGCTAGAGAATGGGAAAGCTATCATGGGAGGGGGTGGGTTATGGAGATTGGGTGGTGGGAATTGTGTGGAGTTGTACCCCTCCTACCTTATGTTTTTGTTCATTAATCCTTTCTTAAATAAAAAATTAAAAAAAAAAGAAAATAAGAGAACCATACAGAAGATCAATGAAGCCAAATGTTGGTTCTTTGAAAAATTAAACAAGATTGAAAAACCCCTAGCCATACTCACAAGACAAAAAAGGGAGAAGACTCAAATTCATAGAATTGTGAATGATAGAGGAGATATCACAACTGACACCACAGAAATCCAGAAAATCATGCGAGACTTCTATGAAGAACTATACGCCACCAAGCTAGAAAATCTGGAAGAAATGGAAGAATTCCTAGAAGCATATGCCCTTCCAAAACTGAACCAAGAACTACAAAACCAAAATTCACCAATCACAGACAAAGAAATTGAAACTGTTGTTAAGAATCTCCCCAACAACAAAAGTCCTGGACCAGATGGCTTCACAAATGAATTCTACAAAACCTTCAGGAAACAGTTAATACCCATACTCCTAAAACTTTTCCATAAGATCGAAGAAACAGGGACACTCCCTTCCACTTTCTAAGAATCCAACATCACTCTGATACCCAAAGCAGACAGAGACACAACAAAAAAGGAAAACTACAGACCAATATCTCTGATGAACATAGATGCCAAAATATTAAACAAGATCTTGGCCAACCGGATACAGCAACATATCAAAAAGATTGTTCATCACTACCAAGTGGGATTCATCCCAGGAATGCAAGGCTGGTTCAACATCCATAAGTCAATTAATGTCATTCACCACATCAATAAAAGCAAAGCCAAAAACCACATGATTATCTCAAGAGATGCAGAGAAAGCCTTTGACAAAATCCAACACCCATTCATGCTCAAAACCCTACAAAAATGGGAATAGATGGGAAATACCTAAAGATAGTGGAATCCATATATAGCAAACCAACAGCCAACATCATACTCAATGAACAGAAGTTGAAAGCATTTCCCTTCAGATCAGGGACTAGTCAGGGCTGCCCACTATCACCACTACTCTTCAACATAGTATTGGAAGTTCTTGCCACAGCAATCAGGCAAAAGAAAGAAATCAAAGGAATACAGATTGGAAGGGAAGAAGTCAAACTCTCACTATTTGCAAATGACATGATAGTATACATAGAAAAACCTAAATAATCCAGTAGAAAACTACTGGAAGTTATTAGGCAATATAGCAAGGTATCAGGCTACAAAATCAATGTACAAAAATCAGTGGCATTTCTCTATTCAAACACTAAAACTGAAGAAGACATCCAGAAATCACTCCCATTCACTGCTGCAACAAAATCAATAAAATACCGAGGAATAAAGCTGACTGAAGAAGTGAAAGACTTGCATACTCAAAATTATGAGTCACTCTTCAAGGAAATAGAAAGTGGTACCAAGAAATGGAAAGACATCCCATGCTCATGGATTGGAAGAATAAATATCATCAAAATGAATATTCTCCCCAGAGCCATATACAAATTTAATGTGATACCCATCAAAGTTCCACAAAGCTTCTTTAAGAAAATAGAACAAAAACTACATTCATTTATCTGGAACATGAAAACACCTAGAATTGCCTTAACCATCTTAAGGAAAAGAAACAGAAATGGAGGCATCACACTCCCAGACCTCAAACTATATTATAATGCCATCATCATCAAAACAGCATGGTACTGGAACAAAAATAGGCACACAGACCAGTGGAACAGAATTGAAAGCCCAGAACTAAACCTCCACACCTATGGACATCTAATCTTTGATAAGGGGGCCCAAAGTATTAAATGGAAGAAGGAGGCTCTCTTCAATAAATGGTGCTGGGAAAACTGGGTTGTAACATGCAGAAGAATGAAATTGAACCATCTTATCTCACCAGAAACAAAAATCAACTCCAAATGGATCAAAGACCTGGATGTAAGACTGGAAATTATCAAATACTTAGAGGAAAACATTGGTGAAACACTTTCTGACCTAAACCTCAAGGACATCTTTGATGAAACAAACCCAATTGCAAGGAAGACTAAAGCAGAAACAAACCAATGGGACTACATCAAATTGAAAAGCTTCTGCACAGCCAAAGAAACTATCACACAAACAAAGAGACCCCTCACAGAATGGGAGAAGATTTTCACATGACAAACATTAGACAAGAGACTAATCGCAAAATATACAGAGAACTCAGCAAACTTAACACCACAAAAGCAAATGACCCCATCCAAAAATGGGCAGAGGATATGAACAAGACATTCACTTCAGAGGAGATCCAAAAGGCTAACAAACATATGAAAAACTGCTCCAGGTCACTGATTGTCAGAGAGATGCAAATAAAGACAACATTGTGATACCACCTCACTCCTGTGAGAATGGCATACATCAAAAAGGACAGAAGCAACAAATGTTGGAGAGGCTGTAGGGACAGAGGAACCCTTCTACACTGCTGGTGGGAAAGTAAATTGGTCCAGCCTCTATGGAGAGCAGTCTGGAGAACTCTCACAAGGCTAGACATAGACCTTCCATATGACCCAGTAATTCCTCTCCTGGGAATATACCCCAAGGATTCCATAATGCCCAACCAAAAAGATGTGTGTACATATATGTTCATAACTGAGAAAGCTGTGGTACATATACACAATGGAATACTATGCAGCTATTAAGAACAATGAGCCCACCTTATCTAACCCATCTTGGACAGAGCTAGAAGGAATTATGTTAAGTCAGCTAAGTCAGAAAGATAAAGATGAGTATGGGATGTCCCCACTCATCAACAGAAGTTGAGAAAGGGAAACTAAAAGCAGGATCTGATTAAATCGAGAGCAGGGCACCAATGTAAAGGGGAGGGTGGCCATTGGGCTTTCCGGCACGGCGGAGGGTGGGGGGGCTTGGTGGGGATGGGACACAGTTTTTTGGTGGTGGGAGTGGTGTTTATGTACAATCCCATTAAAGTGTAAACATTATATAAACCACTATTTAATTAATATGAGAGGCGAAAAACTGATGATATGTCTAGAACTTCTTAAAACACAGACTGAGTCTTTTTAATACATAGGCTGTCTTTGATATGTTCTCTCCCAAAAGCCTAGACCAGGGAGAACAGAAGCAACCGATAGCACAGCCATATACAAGATGGTGGGTACTATACCCCAAACCCTATCAAAGGGACTTTCCAAAGTTAACCCTATAACCAAATAATGTGATGATAACAATAACTATCCATTGTCTTCTTGAACCCTAAGACAACAGGAACCTCACATTTCCACTATAGAGCCTATATTTCCCCCAGTCCTGGAACCTAAGGGTGGGGCCCACTTTTCTGCATGCTGCTCTCAATTCAAATCAAATAATATTGCATCCGCGGATCACAACCTAATCAACACAACGAGTGTCACCCCAGCATGTTTTACTTCAGACTGTGACCAGAGACTTCAGGTGTGGAATGACAACCCTTCAGCTTCATCACTCGAGTGAGACCTTTCCTTTCATAGTATTCTCTAATTCCATTCCAGGTGTTCCACTCCCCAATAAAGTCCCAAACCTAGATATAGTCCAGGTCCCCTGAGATATAGCATAGGTTCACCCGTGCCCATAAACTAGGGGAAAAATATATACCTGAAAGCAGAGGTACACAAGAGCATGCAGGGAATACCCCCAACACTTCATCTGCACTATTACAATCTTTAGGTCCATGATTGTTCAACAATTTGTTTGGCTTTGTATGTTAACTCTCTTTTCAGCCACCAGGTTCCAGATGCCAGCGAGATGCTGACCAGCCTTCCCTGGAAAGACAACCCCATCAATGTATACTAGAGCTCCACTTCCTCAGAGCCCCACCCTACTAGGGAAAGAGAGAGACAGACTGGGAGTATGGATCAACCAGTCAATGCCCATGTTCAGCAGGGAAGCAATTACAGAAGCCAGACCTTCCACCCTCTGCAAACCACAATAACCCTGGATCCATACTCCCAGAGAGATAGAGAACAGGAAGGCTACCAGGGGAGGGGGTGGGATGTGTAGATCGGGTTATGGGAATTGTGCGGAATTGTACCTCTCTTATTCTATGGTTTTGTTAATGTCTCCTTTCTTAAATAAATAAATAAATAAAACAATAAAAAAAGAGACACCTGAGCCTGCAACATTGCTTCACCACTCATGAAGCTTCCCCCTTGCAGGTAAGGACAGGTCTTTGAGCACAATAACATGTGTGTCTAGCCAGGGGCACAACCACCCACTTGCCCGTGTCTGCCCCCTCCTAGAATCTAACTTTTACATCAGAAGTTTTAAAGATGAGATAGAAATGATGACAGAGGAGAGAAAAGAGCAAATTATAGAACTTCATGGATCAAATTCAAAATTATTAGGGAAGGATATAAAACTACCATCTCTTCAAAAATTCACTTTTTTTAAAATTCCTTGATTAAGCATTATTCAACAAATGTTCACTGGATGTTTTTCACTGTGTAAGTACTGAAATAGACTCTTGGGGTAAATTCATAAACAAGACAGATACACAGCCCTTCAAAGAGTTTTCATCCTGTTTTGAGGTTAGCAAGTTGGCATGTTGTAGGCTTCATCAACTTACTCGATTTGCATCTTTTAATAAGAAAATTTCACATAAACATCCAAATATCCTATTTCTTTTGGATAACTGATTGTGCTAACACCAACATCAGGTTCCAACATGGCAGAGAATGATGAAGCCACAGATTGGACTTGAGGTCCCACCAAGCCCCCTGCCCCACCACTTCCAGTAGTTGTATACCACACTGTTTTATGCATTTTTGTTATGTTACTTTATGGACATATGAGTTTACAATCACTGATCTAGTATCTTATGCCAGAAAGCAAAGTTAGACCATATGGCAGTGACAAATTTAGTCCTTGTTACTTTAAAAAAATAACTAATTTATTTGTTATTGGGCACATTAGTGGTTTATAGTAAATACAGTTGTTGGTATACATGTAAAATTTCTCAGTTTTCTGCAAAACCCTTTCACCCCCAACCTAGGTCTTCCTCCACCATCATGCACCAGGACCTGAAAGTCCCTTCCTCCCACTTACCCCTGAGGGTACCAAACCTTATTCTCTTTTTATAAACACAACTATAATTTTCACATTTTTAAATTCCAAGTTCATTGGGAAAAAACAGTGACCAAACTGTTTTTTTAGAGTCTGTAAAAACTAAGGTGGCTATCAGAGGGAAGAGATTTGAAGGAATAGTTGGAGGGGAAAGGGAACTTTGGTAGTAGATACATTGAGTTGCATGTTCACATACAACTTTTCTTTTATAGCTGTGTGTGAAAACTATCCCCTGAAACCTTATGATTTTGTAAATCAATGATAATGCAATAATAATTTTTGCATTTTAATTCCAAATTCTGACTGCATCCCCAATAAATAGAATATTTTCACTTCACAGTTGGAATGTCAACTTGATACCTGACCTCCTTCAATTCACATTTCTCTGTCTGATATGGGAAAGCATGGGAAACATTGCTTTTCAGATCAGGAGATGAGTTGCACAGAAGTTATGACTTTGATCACCAATTCTTCAGTCAAAAGCAGGAGAAACAACTGTCCCCACTGCAGACAGTCAGGAGGCAGACTCCAGCTGCCTGGCACCAATGGTCATTAGATACTGCTGCTCACCATTCCCCAGAGGAAAAATTTCTAGACTAGAACATGCTTGCTAGCTATGGCTCAATTTCAGATTTCATTAAATCCCTCCCTTAGAAGGCCCATTTACTGCTTTTCAGAGCCTAGAAATATCTTCTTGGGCAAGGAAGAAAGTGTGGACCACCTTCGCTTGCTACGTTTGTAATTCTAACCAGAGAGAACCAATTTTTTTTTCTAATGAGTAAGAAAGATAAGACAAAGTGGCCAGGGAAATAGCTCAACTGGTAAAGTATTAAGCTTACATGCCTAAATTTAGTAGGACACTCCATAACCAATATGTACCAAAGTGGTACTCTACTCTCTCTTTCTCCCTTTCTCATATCAAACTTTCTGTCTCTGTGTCTCACATTTAGCAAATGTAGTAGATTTTCTAAGGAAAAGAATGGGTGAGGTAACTTCAAGAAGTGATTGAATATTCTAAGACCTATTCATGTCTATGATTTTCTGATGGATTTCCACTAAGCACAAACCATGGAGGTAATGGGATACAAGTTCAGAGACAGGAGTATTCATACTCAATGAACATAAAGGTAGGGAATTCTCTAGAACATGAGGTCAATGCTGGTTGTATCTATCCAGTCCCATATCTCCATTGGGGAATTATCATTTCGTCTTTGAGAGAGGTTGTGGTGAGATAATCCAACTGAGGAATGAGTCTCACCTTCCTCTTGACCTGTAAGATGATTCAATCAGAATGTCTCTCTCCCAAAACAACTAAATGAAGAATCTCAAGATCTGAAAAGATTTGGAATTGTTATTTGCCAAGAGACTTTATCCTGCTTTGCCCTGGACCCCTAGCGTTGTCTCAGTAATTTTTTCTGGGTCTAGTGCTTTTCCTTCCTCCCATTCAGTATCCAGCAGCAAATTCCTTTTATGCTGTGTTAGCTATACAAGGTTTCCATTGATGACAGCCAGAGTCTAGTTGACTCTGGAACTTACTTTCTTGAGACTGATGCACCATGATCTCTCAGGTTTAACAGTAACACTCTGGGCCTCTCCAGCTGCTAGGAACTATAGAGATTGTCTTTATTGTAACCAAACACAGACCAGTGTGTTCAGAATTGGGACAAAACCTAGCCAACTTAGCTGGTCTGAATCCTTTCTTCCCAGGTGTGCACACTGGGAAGTGTTTGATTTGGATCATACTGGTTTTTGGGCAGGTGGAAGCAAACATCTGGTTTTCTTCATTCCAAGACTTTCAGAGACCAGATCCCCAACATTTGTTTAATACTCAGAAGTCTCTCCTCTAATGAACTTGTTCCTTGTCTGCTCATCAAATGCTTCTGAAAGTCTGGTGTGGACCAGGCCATAAGCCAGACCACGATGGGGTGCCTTTCCAACCTCCAGGGAAAAAAAAAGACAGGAAATACAGCTCTTCAGTGACTCACTGCAAAAGTAGAAAACACATACATGTCTTCTCATTATAAAGAAAATAACACAGACTAATAACTAGCATTGCTTCCACAGTGGGGAAAAAAACAAAGCAAAACAAACAAACAAAAAAACCTCCCATTGTAGTCAGAAGACCCCAGGGCAGATTGCTTATCCATCTGCCCTTGTGAGAAGTCTTCCTCTCAAGGCCCTAAGTAACAGCTGATGATTCCAGAGTACCTGGAAATATTAAAACAGTGAGAAATGTTCTGTGGATTGATGGTTAACTATATATGTGTGTGTGTATATATATATGTATATATATACACATACATACACACACACACACACACACACACACACACACACACATATTCTTACTCCCTGCCCAAAGGAAACAAAATTTGGGGGCTTATCAAGAACTTGGAAGATTGGGAATTTTATCAGAATTTAGACATTTCCAAGGAGAAAGTGCAGCACTGGTCCCTCAGAATTAGACCCAAGAATGAGCCTTGTTCCCTCATGTGCAATGCAGGTGTGGCTTTCTTTGTGTTTTGTGGGGTGGCAACGGCTGGACTTTTTCTTCTTGGAATCACTAGCTATCTCTGCCTCAATTACCTCTGTACCCAAGGTTACTGACACAGTCTCTGACTCTGAACAAATGCTCAATGACTTCTCAATCATAAATATCTTCTAAATGAAGGGAAGAAAGTGAGCTAAACTCATCCATGACACCTAGGGCACATCTAGTCTCCCAAATGCATAGACTTCTTGACTGATTTAATGGAGTTCTACCATTGCTGTCCTTACCAGGCAGACCCATCTCTGAAGGCTTGCCTAGAGTGACTGTGGTCTCTAGATTACTTGAAGCCTAACTGTGTCCTACAGGCCAGTTCATACCACAGTGGGAAAAAAGAAGTAACACAGATGGATGAGATCTCTGAAACCAGATCAGAGACCTGATTGGTCTAGCAGACCCAGATCCCCAGTCCAAATTAAAGACTCCACTGGCTGAGAGTTCCACTGGGCTTAAGAAATGAAAGGAGGGCTTGGACTTGGGAAGGGTTCATTCAGTCCTACATCCACCTGGACATTGTCCAATCCTGTCACTGTTACTTGGGCATCTGCAAATAGCACAGCAGATGGTGTAGGTCCTACATTTGCTTATAGCAACAAAATGACGAATGAGGGAGAAATGTCCCACTAGCCCAAGGAGTTCCTAGAAATATATATATATATATATATATATATATAAT
Organism: Erinaceus europaeus; assembly: GCF_950295315.1. NCBI lineage: Eukaryota > Metazoa > Chordata > Mammalia > Eulipotyphla > Erinaceidae > Erinaceus > Erinaceus europaeus. Next base: position 36,378,732 of record NC_080162.1, read on the forward strand.
TTAATAATGATTAACAAGATTGTAAGATAACAGGGGTACAATTCCATACAGTTTCCACCACCAGAGTTCTGTATCCCATCCCCTCCACTGGAAGCTTCTCTATTCGTTATGCCTCTCTGGGAGTATGGGCCAAAACTCTTTATGGGGTGTAGAAGGTGGAATGTCTGGCTTCTGTAATTGCTTTTCTGAAGGACATGGGTGTTGGAAGTTTTCTCCATACCCCCAGCCTATTTCTATCTTTCTCTAGTGGGTAAGGCTCTGGAGGTCACCAGAAATATTTAGAAAGCTTTGGCCTAAATTGTTTGCACTCCTCCATGTCTTATTACCATAGGGCTGAGCAATCAGGAGCCACAGATTTTCACTGGCACACACACCTGGTCCTCCCCTAACACACAGGCACACTCACAATCACACTCACATTCACACTCACACAGAAGGATGTTGGGAGGACACTCCAGGAATCAAAGGAAAGGAGGACAACAAGAAAGAAAAATGTTTGTTTTTGTTGTGCTGTGTGGGATTTTCAAAAAGTTGCAATGAGGGGAAAATCAAAAAGTGAGAGAAATAAATTTCTGCAATATGTGGGGAATGAGATTTGCCATATAATCCAACAGATTATCTGCTTTTCCTTCCATCTGGGACGACCCTAAGGCGTCTATAAGAGTTGGTCTAGAGTTTCTCCCCCCAACCCCCAATGACCCTGACTAATTCCAGGTCGAAGAGAGGCATGAGAAACCCACGTCTGTCTGGCATGACCTCATTATAACTTTATGCAAAGCTGCAGACAGATGTGGCTCAAAATAGTTCCCAGCAGTGGAAACAGAAGGCATAAATAAAAAGCAGGTAACATTAAGAGAAAAAATGGGGATATTTGTATATGGAATAAGCAAAAATGCAAACACCATCATACATCTCTAATGATCCTCGAAAAGCAAGAAGAGACACTGTGCTAGTTTGCAGATTTTATCATAAGGGTACAGAGCTCCTGATGATAGGATTCCCTATCACAAAACTGATCAGACCATGCTCACATTCCTCCTCAGCTAATTGCTTACATCTTTTGAGTCCCTTGATTTTGGCAACTCCGCGAATGGATCACTTAGGACAAAGTAAGAAAACTTGAGTCCCTAGAACAATGACAGGCTGAAATCCCTCCCACAAGACCCCAGAATTACAACGAGACTAAGCAAGTTGGGTAAGCATAGAGATGCTGTTTTTATTAACAATGTTGATAGTTTGCTGATTATGAATTCTGTGCTAATTTTCATTTCTTAAACATTATTGACCATTATTTATCTTGAGCATTGCCTTTTGGATACCTCCCTAAAAGGTTGTGCCTGAAAAGAGAAGTTAGGAGGAACATCATTCAACTCACTCAAGTCTCTGCCCAGAAGGAAATTTGTGGAAATCAGGTTTGAAATATATATATATTTGCTTTTCTTTTGACTTGTTTCTGTCTCCAAGTTGTGGTGACACTATCCCTCCCAGGAGCCATTTGGGTCACAGCTGAGAAAGGAAGAAGCCCATGCTGTGGTCACATTGGCCTCATGCCTATCCCAACTCATGAGAGCAATGTGTTTCTGTTTATTAAATTATGAAGACCAGGCACTGGGCTTCCTGGCTGCTCTGTACTAGAGCTGATGAAAATATTCTACTCAGGTGCCCTAGGAAAGTTATAAAAGGAAGCCTTTATAACCAGATTTTTAAAAATTATTTTTTTACTTATTTATTAGAAAGAGAAAAATTGAGAGGGGAGGGGGATACAGAGACAGAAAAAGAGAGACACCTGAAGCCCTGCTTCATCCTTTGTGAAGCTTTCCTCCTGCAAGGGGGAACCAAGGGCTTGAACTTAGGTCCTTGGGCATTGTAATGTGTGTGCTTAGCCAGGTGCACCACTGCCTGGCCCCTGCTTCCAAGTCTTTGTAAAAGGCCAAGTCCTCAGAAAGTCCTTAATGTTCTTAAGATTCCAAACTGGGGTGAACTAGAAAAGTATCTGCTTTCTTGTTCTCTTGTTTATGCCCTAGGATACTTCCCCGGTAGCCAAGATACAGAAAAGCACTCCAAACTCTAAGGTGCTCAAGCAGCTCATTAATAGTATGGCCACTGTCTAGATTTATTTTCCTTCTAAGTGAAATCAATTGCTGTCCCAAAAGGGGGTAGAGTAAGTGAGTAGGAACTCTCCTTTTCCATATGACAGAAGACATTGAATGAGAGTTAGTTATCTCCTCTTATTAAACAGCTGATCTCTTCCCTATAAGTGGGAACACTGGCTGGTCCCTAGACAGGGCCACTAGGAGTTTTGAAAGAGGCCCTTCTCCATTCAGCCCCCCATCAGGCATGTTGAGATGCTGTGGATGCAGTAGAGGATGGACAGCTGGAGTCAGAGCCCTGCCATGAGGCCTTCTTAAGGAAAGCACTGTTTGCTTCCCAGCTTCCTTTGTTTTAAATTCTTACAGGAATAAACTGCACCAGAGATGTCAGAGCCTTTCATCTGCCTTCAGATTTAAGGCCAAGTTTCTAGCAGCAAAGTTCCTTTCATCTAGCAGAAATCCAAATTCTCCCTCCAGGGTCATGTAAGGCCATGACCTCTTTGTCCCAACTTTTCTTCAAACTGCCTCCTAGCCCCAATACTCTTGCTCTCATCAGTAAAGTCAGGACCAGCTGTATCTCAACACAGCCTGACTTTGCTCCTGGACATGTACTCATCACACTCTGGGGCCGAAAAGAGGTTTTCAGGTCTGAGTAAGCCAAAAGCGAGGTCACCTTATGTGGCTCAGTCTCTGCAAAAAACTTAAAATTTAGCCATGAGGCCTTCAAACTTTAATGATGATAATTTGTAGTCAATTGTTCTCACAAAGTTGCTACTCACTCTCAAAATGTGGATGTAAATGTGCACTAGATGCCCAAAATGGAGACAGAAAAGTTTATGTGGAAAAAGACCAATATGAGACTGGGTGGTGGTACACCTAGTTGAGCACACATGGTACAATGTGCAAGGATCCAGTTTTGAGGCCCCAGTCCCTGCTGGCAAGAGGAAACCTTTTAAGAGTGTTGAAACAGTGTTGCAGGTATCTTTCTGCCTCTCTTGCTCTCTATCACCCCACTTCCCTCTAGATTTCTGGCTGTCTCTATCCAATAAATAAGTTAAAAGGAAGAAAGAGAGGAAGAAAGAAAGAAAGAAAGAAAGAAAGAAAGAAAGAAAGAAAGAAAGAAAGAAAGAGAGAAAGAAGGAAAGGAAAAGAAGGAAGGAAGAAAGAAAGGAAGAAAGAAGGAAAAAAAGAGAGAGAGAGAAAGAAAGAAAGAAAGAAAGAAAGAGACCAAGAAAGAAAGAGACCAAGAAAGAAAGAGACCAATATCATATCAAGTCAAGTAAGACCAGGACTGCCATGAAGCCTGAGTTCAAAATCATTTCCAAACTGGCCAATATCATCTTCTCTTACATGTTCTCATTTATAATTTTTCTTTTTTAAACGTTTTATTTATTTATTAATGAGAAAGACAGAAGGAGAGAGAGAGAGAAAGAACCAGGTATCACTCTGTTACATGTGCTGATGAGGACTGAACTAAGCACCTCATGCTTGAGAATCCAGTGCTTTATCCATTGCACCACCTCCCGGACCACCCATTTATAATTTTTTAGAAACCTTTATCTATAGTATTTCCTGAAAAGCATTTCCCAAGGATCCACCCACTTTGGTCTTGGGCAGTGAAGGGTGAAACTGGAAATGAAGATTTGGGGCTCCATGTGGTCCTCAGTTTGCAAATTATAAGTCATTATGTTTATTTACTAGGCTTGACTCACCCAGTAAGAACCTAAGATATCCCTTACCAAGATATTGTCATGAACATTTCACAGAGATTCAAAAGAAACCATTTCAATTATCCTAAAATGCCAGGTGCCTACTCCCCATTTCATAGAGGGTGCTCTAGGTTAGTGTCTTTAGAGGACATCCTGCCTGGTTCCCCAGACATTCCAGTCATTCACCACATCAAATGGGAAACAACAGCAATAAGAAAGGAAAGCCAGAAAGGGTGGGACCAAATATGTATGCCAAAGCCCAGAGCAACCTTTGGACATAAGTGTCCTTATCAAACTGCTTATCAGTAGCCAAGGCAGCTGGGCTCACCTTTTCCCCAGTCTGTAAACCTTATGCTAATAAATGCTAATGGCCTGTCGGCAGGGTTCCAGGACCATCAAAGGCAATGATAATGAGTGAGTCTGAGACTTGCTCAGGATCTAGGAGGCTGCACAAGACCTGGGTAGACTGGTCCCAAGAGGCCATCCTCAGCAGTACTTTTTTTTTTTTTTTTTTTTTTTTTTATTTATTTATTCCCTTTTGTTGCCCTTTTTTATTGCTGTAGTTATTATTGTTGTTGTTATTGATGTTGTTGTTGCTGGATAGGACTGAGAGAAATGGAGAGAGGAGAGTAAGTCAGAGGGGGAGAGAAAGATAAGACACCTACAGACTTGCTTCACTGCCTGTGAAGCCACTCCCTTGCAGGTGGGGAGCCAGGGGGTCAAACTGGGATCCTTATGCCCCACTCCCCTCAGCAGTACTTCTAAGTACTCCAGTGTAGAAAGGGATTCTGCAGGAGAGAGGATTGACTCTGCTCTAAGAAGTTATCTCTATCCAGGCACTAGACTGGGTATCTCTCATGTATGTTTTTATGTCCGCCTCACACTTTTCTCAAGAGTCATTGCCACAGTAATCATTGTGGTGAAAAGACTGTCCCTCTGCTTCACAGCTGTTTCTGTTCCTTATTTCTTAGAGGACAAAGAGAACCCCAAACAAATCACCATTCCTGCTGCACTGAGTCATTGTGGCCCTGCTCACAGCAGCCGGGTGAACAGTTGGGTCACCTTGTTGAGTCCCTATCCTAGAATCAGACTGGATTGATGTCCACATCTCAAAGGGCTTGTAAAGAGTGTGTGGCACCACCTCCAAGCCTCATAGCTTATGAAACAGAACATGGGGGTTAAGTGCCTGGGTCTAGAAGCCTCCCTGCTAGCAGGAATTGCAGTTTCAAACTTCACCATAGCCATGGTCCCAACATCCTATGCTGCTCTCTCCACAAATGATTCCTCTTGTCTTCCCATATGGCTCAGATTTTCATTTGGAAAACATGGTCACCATCACCGCCTCCCATGCCTCCCTCACTACGTCCCTGCAGGATTAGCAGATGACATTTTCCACCAATTAGAAGGATAAAGTGTGTATGGAAGGATGAGTGATACAGCAAGTTTCCTTCAAAGTCCTGAAGCTACATTGGCTTCTATCTCCAACCAGATGCACAGGGACTGGACAGAGGGTTTGACTTTCTGTGGGCTCCAGGGTACAGTTAGAAAGGATAGTTAAGGATGTCTCTGTTTATGCATCCTCTTAAGTAGGTTGCAATACTCTGGTATTTTGGTCAGACACTGATCAAACAAAGTATTACTGGAAAGGCATTTTTAGGAGGATTAACATTTTCTATGTATTTATTTTGGATAGAGAAGTTGAAAAGAAAGGGAGGAGGGAGGGGAGAGGGAGAGGGAGAGAGATCTGCAGCACTACTTCATTGCTTGTGAAACTTCACACTTGCTAGTGGAGACTGGCGGCTTGAACTCAGGTTCTTGTGCACTATGATGTGTGTTCTTCTGGGTGTGCCACCTCCCAGCCCCAGAAAGGTTAATGTTTAAAATAATATATGTTGAATAAAATGTAATATGGTGGGCCTCACTTTGTCATTTGAAGGCCTCAACAAAAACAGCTGAGGTACCTTGTAAGGGAGGAAATTCTGCCTTCAGAATGCCTTTAAATTCAAGACTGCAACAGCAGCTCCTGTGTGTTTAGGTAGACATTTTCTACATGTATACTTTCCATTGATTCTGTCTCTCCAGGAAACCTGAGTAGTACAATTTCCACGGGGCGGTGCACCTGGCTAAGTGCACATGTTACCATGCGCAAGGACCCAAGCCTTCTGGTCCCCACCTACAGGGGAAAAGATTCACAACTAGTGAAGCAGTGCTACATATGTCTTTTTCTCCCTCTCTATTTCTCTATTTCTCCCTCTCTATTTCTCAATTTCTTCTCTCTCAATTTCTCTCTATCCTATCAAATAAATAAAGTAAAAAAAAAAAGTACATATTAATCAATGATGAACCACATGAAGGGCAAGGACCACAAAAGACTACCATGGAGCCCAGATATGCAGGAGGCTATACCATCTAAGTTTGTACAATTACACTCTATGATGTTTGAAAGATGGTATCACCCAATAGCATATGTCATGGAACATCTTGTCCCCACCATTAAATGACACATGACCAAGACCTCAAGTGTGTAGAGGCACACAACACAGATCACTTCTTTACTCCCTCTCCTCTTGTTAGCTTGTTCTTGGCAAATTTCCCACACCTGTAAAACAGTATGTGCTCTTCTCTGGGGAGGAGAGACACTTATCTTCCTGTTGGCAGTGGCAGGACTCTTTAGGGCACAGTTGGTATGGAAACTCCCTAATATCATCAAGAAATACCACAAAGCATACATGAACCCACAAACCAACCAAATCCTCTACAAAGACAGGACATGGTGAGTCAAGGACATGTTTTAGCCCTCTTTAGGCCCATGAATTTTCCAAAGGAAACAGTGGACTTTATAAAGAATATCCCTCCAGGAATGTGGGATCTGAATAATTTCTCCTGTCACTTTAAAAGTAGTTTAAATGGTCCTAATTGTTCTTTCTGAGAGAATGCTTGCACCTCTGCCGATGTTTTTCTAGAAAGAGGAGGATTGTTGTTTCTATCTTCATGTGCCTTCAGGGGCAGGAAGGGATGAAAATTAGCCCAAGTTTAAGATTATTGATTTAGGATATGAGGACCAGGACTCTTCTGGGTTTCCAGAATGGGCAGCTTCAGGGACTGGGAAACCACACCCTAGAAGAAGTTCAAAGAGACAAGGAAGGTCTACTAAGGGATAGGTAGTGATAACTAAGGAAGAATGGAATCAATTCAAGAGGTGAGGAAGAGATAAACAGTGGAAGAAACTGTTATGGCTGTTCCCTTAGCCCAGTTGAGCAATTTTCAGATCCTCCCCTTTCTGCAAAGACCAATGTTTCCAATCCTAGAATCCATCTTATCACTTGTCCAAGATGTTTGGAAAATCAGCAAATGGATTAATAGAGTTTTCGGAAGGAAAAAAGAGAGATAAGAAGGAGAAAGGGGAGCGAGGGGAATGAGAAAGGAGGTAGAAAAGGAAGAAAGGAAAACACAGAGCATCCAGAACAGTCTCCTTATAAGAACTATTCTGTTTGCCTAACCTCAAGATGCTCAAGTCTGGCTATTGTCATTTTTGTTTCCCTGAATAGGTCTTGGGACTCTACAACAGCCTATTTAATCCTTCTTGTCTAGTGTTCAAAGTGAATCAGGGTGAAGGAAGTGAGGAAGAGGTAAATTAAACTGAGAGAAAAGTCACTGAGTTCCTAGACTGTCCTATAATAAATCAAAAGACCACTGACTTCATTTGGGTCATCCAAGACAATTTGGAATTATGAGACAGGATTCAGACACATCTCTAGGTGTTTTGTCTCTCAAACAAATTGTAAACACTTGCTCAGGACTTGGCAGTGGATAAAGAATTAAGAAGTTCTCCAAATCCTCTTATATCCTGTGCCCTGGCTGTCTGGCCCCTAACGGGGTTACCTTTCTTCCTGCTCCTCCAATGACACAGACTGAGGATACTAGTCAAAGCAACACAGTCTTGCTGTTGGCTATCTTGGGATCTGGGTTCTGAAATGCTAATTTGATCAGATCATAATGCTGCATGATAAGTATCAGTGAGAGGGAAGCTATAAAAAAAAGTTGAGGGGGTTGGGTGGTAGCACAGTGGGTTAAGCACAAGGTTAGTTAAGCAGGTGAAGCCAAAGACCCACATGAGGATCCCCACCTGCAGGGGAGTCGCTTTGCAAGTGGTGATGCAGGTCTTTTTCTCCCCCTCTCTGTCTTCCCCTCCTCTCTAGATTGCTCTCTGTCCTATCCAACAACAATGACATCAATAACAACAATAATAGTAACCACACACACAAAAAAAAAACCAGGGCAACAAATGGGGAAAAATAGCCTCCAGGAGTAGAAGCTTTGTGGTGAAGTCACAGAGCCCCAGCAATAAAATGGGAGGCAAAAAAAAAAAAAGTTGATTTTAATTTTTGCTCAGGAATAGAAAGCAATCAATAGAGCCCCTTTTACAGGGCTCATTCCCAGTATATCACTATTCTCTTACAAAATAAAAACAGGGAAATTCTACTCTGCTGCCTGCTAGGAGCCTGACTATGAGTTTGCCACAACAGAGTGACTCTGGGGCTGTCCCAGATGTAGTTAGCTGGTTTCTTGTCACTAGTTTGAAAAAAAAAATTCCCAAGTTCACTTCCTTGATTTTGGGGTGTCCATGAACAAGGTGGACAAGTGGGCCCATCCCTGCTATTACAGAGAGTACCCAAAGGGTCAGTGACTTGGGAACCAAGGAAATTATAAGGAACATCAACTGAGGGACTCCAAATACAGAGATAAAATTGCTTTTCTAGGCCAACAGTTCTTCTGTTCACAACCAGGCCCTGTATCTGAATCCCAGGCAGATGTAGGCAACACCACAGAAGCTCAGGAATACCACAGAAATGGGATTCAGAAACATCTGGTTTAAGATCCAGACCTTATAGATCTGGAAAGCGAAACTGGTTGACCAGTAATCAGAACAAATCAAGTTCACCCTACTGATGGTAAACGCTTCTCTGTAGTAGAAGTTCCAACACCTGTTTAGTAGTGGGTCTGTCAGCTCCTCCCCACTACAAAGATTTTCTATGACCTCAGAACAGATAACATGACAGCAAAAGCAAACTTAAGACTACTCAGGATGGTACTTACTTCATCTAAAGTGAGGGAGTGGGCAACAGTGGGTGATTAGAGCCAGCTGTTCCTGTGTTGAGGATCTATTAGTACCTCACCCCTGGGAGGAAGGGAGCCTGGCTGGTGGAATTTCACTCTGACCCACAGATTCTACCAGGTTCTGCCAAGTACACCCCTGTACTTCCTAGAGCAAGACTACTTTCAAGGAATTTGAAACTTCTTGGAAACTGGCAGGGTCAGAAAGGGGGGCAGGGGAACAAACCCACTTAGCCTCTGGGGAGGAAGATAATTTTCTGGACTTCCTCTACCTCAGGGGTACTTCTCAGGTATCTAATCCCTCTGGCTGACTCACTTCACTTGCAAGGGTGGTGGTGGTGGGGGGTGGCTCTCATTCACCAGATCAGAAACTCTGGGATTGAGTTTCTCCTAAGCCAGGTTCTCAAAAGGGGTATGGGTCATATTCCTGACCTGCAGATAAGACCAGAGTGGGCAAGAGACCAAGCAAGCTTAGTAAGAGCTGAAGGCTCACAGCTGATCAGGCTCCAGGAAGAGAGGTCCTCTAAAAGTGTGATAATGTGTAGCTCTCAGCCATGTCCCATCCCCTTCACCCTCCAGGATTGACTCACTCAGGAGTGTTGATCCAAATGATGTCCAAGTGGCAATAGTAGACACACTCCTTGTCCTTGTAGGTGAAACACGTGCAGCGTCTGGCTCTGTGGCGCACAGGGCTCCCCTTGTTTGCCTGTGCCCCAAACCCATCTGCTCCCTGCTTCTGTCCAGAACTTTCAGGTCTTGGACCCCGCGCTGTAGTCAATGTTTCCTGGATGCTCCCCTCAGATTTGGCTACAGGGGGTGTCTGCGATATACTACTCCTGCCAGCATCCCCAGGGTGAGGGGCAGGCACCAATCCTGTAGGAGGGAGATTAAGGGTTTCCTGAGCTCTTGGAAGTGCAAGTCCCCAACACCAATATTCCCAAACATCTGAGGGAGGGGCAAACTTGCTGCAGTTTGCAAGCTAGTGACACTTTCTGTAAAGTGTTCAAGTAATGCCAAGTTTTCTAAAGTCTGCAGAACTAAGTGCCTTTTCTGAAAACTATGCTAATTGTGTTCATACTCACTGACAAAGCTTGCAAGTCGTTTTCATTTGCTGAAAGTCTGCAAGCATTGTTGCACACTTTCTGAAAATAGTTTGCAAACTTTTTGAAAGCATTCACAACTTCATGAAAAATTACCTAAATAGTTCCGGACCACAGGTCTCCAATTTTGCTAGTGAGCTGCAACCTCCCGAATGCACAGGCACTAGACTTTGCTCCCCCGCTCCTCCCCGCCCCCCAATGCCTGCAGGGGTGGCCCGCATAGGCTGCTCTCAGCAATGGACCCTTCCTAGCAGCCCCCCATCCCCGGTTCTTTTGTGTGCGCTGGCGCCAGGAGAGGCGCGCTGCTTGGCTCTTACCTGCTGCGGAGGTCACTGTGAGCCCAAAAAGGAGCCACAGCCCCAGCTCCATGAACCCCAATCAGGCGCGGGGGTACCGTGCAGGGAGGACGGACTCCTGTGGCCTCCAAAGGCACGTACAACTTCTCGATCCTCCAGCGATGGGGATTCGAGGCGGGTCACTTGCTCGCTGCACCCCGGGGTCTGGCCAGGAGTTGGTTGTATGGTCACAAACTTCAGAAGGCGCTGCCCACCCCGCGCAGGCCGGCTCTGGGCTTGGGTTTTCCTCGCTCCCGCGCCAACCCTCTCGCCTCCCCGCCCCCCGGAGGGGTTGGAGCTGTGCGCGGGCCCTTTGAACCCGGGGCGCACTGGGGTCGCTTTCCAGGCTCTGGGGGGAGCAGGAGCACAGCGGCCCGTGGCTCACCCAGCACAGCCTGGGGGCGGAACAGGGACGGTGGGTGGAGTGGGGTTGGGTGGGGGTAACGCCGGAAGGCCACACACGCGAGCACACAGACACACACAGACGCATTCACATGTGCAAGCTCACACCTCTACTCCCAAGCTTTGCTATCCTAGGATCTGTAACCTCCAACCCAAGAGCTATGAGGGATCATAAAAAGGCTGCCCCTAAGAGCTGTTATCTTTTATCTCCCAGTCTAAAGAAAAGAAACATTTCTTAGTGTTCACCTAACAACACCTTACCCTCCACAGGTCAGTCTGCCAAGGCCCTGGGCGAACTTTACACTCATGGTGATTCATGGCCACTGAGCCTTCTTGCCTCCCTCTCCCAGGAGCTCTGGGTGTGGAATCTGTCCTGGGATCAAAGTCAACAATAAGCCAGGGTAAGGGTCCTGATGTGCCACAGCCTTGCCCACGGGCTTTTAGTGAGAGCCCGAATCCTTTCTCAAGACAACAACTCCAGAATTCCTTTATTTCTTTCAGTCTTCCATGTGCAAAAGCTGCGAGACTTTCTCATCTCCTGAGGGCCAATGAGGAGGAGGGTTGGTGAATTCTGTTTTCATCAGTCTGCCCTAGGGCAGAGGAAGCATCCAAGAAAGGTGTTTGAATTAGTGAATAGATGAATATTTCCCATGGATCAAACTCTGGATTACTGACATCTGAGGACACTAAGAAGACACCCCTCTCTCCACATCCAAATTCCCAGACCAGCAAGAGGGGTGAGGAAAGAGAGAAAGTACTCTATATGGCATCAAGTGCTCTCCTCATGGCCATCATGTGAACCTTCCATGTGCCTTGGAGTCACTTTGAATCCCTGGACTAGCTGGACATCACAGACACATGGAGGAAGACAAATGATAAACAGGTCTGAGGCTCTTGGGTTGCTTCTTATGTCTCAGGACCCTTGTAGCTGATTAATACACATCCAGAGGGTCAGAGATATAATGCAGTGGTAGTGCACAAGATTTGTATGCCAGAGCTCCCAGGTCCCATGCTTGGTATCTCAATAGCTGGAACTCTGGTGAAAGAAAAAAAAAAATCACAAATCCTTTTATTGTCCTTCCATGAAAGCAAAGTTTGACATCCTCATCTCTGTCTCTCCATCCTCTTAAGCTTGAATGATCAACTTCTAGACAACAGAAGAGATATATGACTTCTGAGGTAATGTCATAAAAGACTATTAGAGCTTACACCACTCTCTTGGGACACTTGTCCTCTGGATATAGCTGCTATGCTGTGATGAAGCCACATGGATAGAACATTACATGGAGAGAGACTGAGGCCTACAGCCAACAGCCCATGTCAGCCACTGATGTACGTCAATATACTCTCAAATGTCTGGAGTCCTTAACCTTCAGAACTTCCAATGGATGAGTAGCTGTTGCCACTTGTTTGAATTCTAACTCATGGAAGCCATAAGGATGATAAATGACTGTTTAACACCACTCAGTTTGGATCAATTTGTTATGGAGCTGCAGTAACTAGAATAGAACTCAATCCCCCAGAATTGAGTTGATATTTAAGATTGTCCATCCTCTCTTGTCTCTCCCATCCTGTCCAGTCCATGATGCCAAGTCAAAGGATGAAGAAGGAAAGACATCATCTTTCATGGTCACTTGTCATCAGCAGGACAACTGCTCTTTGAGAAAATTCTGCTTCATGTTTGTGTGTGCACTCTGTGTTTTAAATCAGAAAAGATCTAGACTAGGATTATTGCCTGGTCCTGCTAGAGTAGAATTTGTATCAATTTATTAACGTTTTTCTTGGAATTATCATATCACCTACAAAGTAAAAAAAAAAAAAAAAAATCATGGGTTGGAGAATAGCTGCTGAAAGAGGAAATACACTGATCAGGTAGAAAGAGAAAGGAAAGGCTGCTTCCTTGTGTGTTCTAACACAGAGATGTTAGAGTTGCCTCAGTCTCTTGCTAACTGTGTTTCATCAACACAACTCTGGAGAGACTGTCAGGCACCATATCAGTGACATGTGCTCTCACTGTCTTCCAATCTAGTAAAGAAAAAAAAAAAAGCAAAGTACTAGGACAGATCATCTAGAATACAAAGTGTTCACACCAGAAAGAAGACTTGTGTGGAGTTGAGAGAATATGGTCTATTTGCTAGTCAGAAACAGTTTTTACAAAAACTGAGCACTGTGTTTTGAGGTGGCATCCCTGTGATAGTCAGCAACACCCACTCACAAATAAAGAAGTTCTTTCTTCTTCTATGCACAGAAGGCCACACTTGATTGGACATGTCTTTAACACTTCTTAACAATTTCCTTTTGTGTGTGCTCAGGGAAAGCATATCAGACAATAAAGCTAGGATTTTATTCTATTTGTATTAATTGTGGTAAAATATGCGTTACATAAATTTACCATTTAGCCATTCTTCAGAGGGCAATTGAGTGATATTAAATGCATTACAAATGTTGTGCAACCAGTACTTCATCTATTTCCATAATTATTTTCATCTTGCAAGAATGAAACTGTATGCCCATTATGCAATAACACCCTATTTCTTTCTGCACCCCCTCATCCCTGACACTCACCCTTCCACTTTCTGCCTCTATGAATGTGCCTGATGTAGATAGATGCCACTTATAAGTAGAATTATAAAGTGTTTGTTCTTTTGTGACTGACTTAGTCAAATAATATAGTGTCCTTAAGGTTACATATTATCATATGTGTCAGAAGTTTCCTTTCTTTGAATAATGAATAGCATTCAATGGTATGTTTAGGGCACAGTTTGTTTATCCTTTTACCCATCACTGAGCATTTGTTATTTCCATATTTTAACTTTTGTGAATTGTACTACTATGAATGTGGGTATTTGAATGTACCTTCAATATTCTGCTTTTAATTCTATTGACTATATGCCCAGGACTAGAGTGTCTAGATCACATAATAGCTCTGTTTTTATTTTTAAGGAGTCACTATACTGCTTTACAGTATACAGTCTTACACTACATTGTCTTTTAGTGGCTGCTCTATTTTCCATTCCCACTAACAAAAGTATATAAGGGTTCTAACCTCTCCATCAATATTTGTTTTTGTTCACTTAAAAAAATGTATTCACTCTAATTGTTACAAAATGGTATTACATCATAGTATTAATTTTCACACTTCCGTAATAATTAATGGTGCTTAACCTCTTATGTTATTTTGTTTGTTATATATTTTCTTTGGAAAAATATTTTTCAAGTACTTCACTCATTGTTGAATTGGATTGTTTGATTTTTCTGCTGTTCTACTTAGGATTTTGCAATACTGTTTTCATTATATTTAATCTTTTATTTATCTATTGTAAGTCAAGTGATACTAACTGTCCCTGTTAGTGATTTTAAAATTTCTCTCTACATTAATTATTTAATTCAAAAACAAGCAATCTGAGTGAAAATATGAAGTAGTTCTTTGTAAATGTGATTTGAAGACTTGGCAAAATCACAAAGCTAGTTTGTAACCAAAGTCAGATGGATAGTGCTGAGGAGATACTCACAGTAGAGCATGTACTTAGATGCAGTGATATTTCAGGTTCCCTCCCTAACACTGAATATACCTGAGCTGAGCAGAGCTTTCGTCCCTCCTCCTCCTTCTCATTTTCCTCCTCTTCCTCCTAATCCTCCTCCTCATCACAATAATAACAAACAAATAACAAAAACATATCATAATGGGCGGATAGTATTAAACCAGGCAAGAATAAAAGACAGAGAGATAGGAAGGAAGGAAAGAATAGAGCATTTTAGTTACAATGTCTCTAAGGCAGAAGACAGTGAACACTATCAATGAGCTGTTTCCTGTCTGAGAAGGAGAAGTGCCATCATTCTTGAAATTAGCTTCTAGAAGAATCTGTAGAAAGTAAGAAAATACATAGGATCTTGTTTGGCTACTTGAGGTACAGAACAACTTTCAAGACTCAAATCGGTGATGGTTTCTTGCCAGGCTAGCTTCATGGGCGGGAGACAGATGACCAGGGACTCATGGCTGAGCTGGGAATGCAGTTCAATCTTTATTGATGAGTGGGAATGCAGGGCAATCAATCTAATCTCCATTCATTAGAAAATCCTGTCCTTTATATCTCCTGAGGCAGAAGTGTCAGGAAGAGGAAGTATGTAGGATAGGGGGTGGGGAGAAGGGAAAAGCACGTGAACCAGTGGGGATTAAACCAATTCCCTGTAGGCAGGGCAGGTCTCCGGTAAAGCAGTGATTATGTAAATAGACCACATCATTAAGCAATGCAAGCGAACCTAACATGATGATCAAAACAGAAAGGGTCTTATAAGCAAGATTAGAAGCAGACCAACAGTTTCTCATAACTTAAACTAGTGGGAAAAGGTTCAAAGGATACAGCAGTGGAGTGTTCATGTCCTTGGTATTATCTATGGGAATCTAAGGACATGATCCCTGTTCTCTTGGCTGTGATTCATCTGCCTAGTATGGAAGGAGGCCCTTGAGTGATCAGGAATGGATACTATCAGCATCTTCAACTTGTTTCTACTGGCACATTTAACCAATTCTTCCATAGACGCCCCATCCATGGTTTCAGTTTATACTGGTCAGAAAATGTTACATACAAGAAGGTGATGGGGGTGAGGGGGACATTCTCACGGATTTCTCCAGTTTAGTTATTATAATGGTCCTATTTTACCAAGGAATTGAACTATTATTAATCCATTACTATACCTAACTTATAAATTCAATTTTATCAAAGGGTTGTATGTATAGGAGAAAGCATAGTACACATGGGGCTAAGTACTGTTCTTGGATTCAGGGGTCTTTGAGGAAGTTTGGAATGTATCTCCCTTAGATAAGGTGGGGACCACTATAATTTGCATGTTGATAGCAAGCTGGCAATAAGAAGATTAATCAGAGTTTTGCCCTTTTGATAATTCAACAAAATTCCTACTATCATTGCTCCCATTTTACAGATGAAAAGTCTGATGTTCAAAGGTTAATATGAATGACAGGTCTATAGTTTATATCTATGAAGATATCAAGAGGCAGAGTCAGGATACAAATTCAGCTGGGTCTAATTTCAAGGGCAGAGTTCATAAGCATTGGGCAGTACTGCCTCTCAAACACATAACCCTGGTTTCTAATCATACTCTTTTCATCTGTGTATCATTAACAACTCACTACCTCTCCTCTGTCGAGTTTGCTTAGTCCCATAATCTCTGATGAAAGGTCATACGGGGAGGAATGATGGACATATTCTTCTTCCACAGAGGATACCAATATATGATCTTCTCCTCTACTGCTTGCCAGTACTCTTTGATCATCTTCTACTTTTGCAGCCATTAAATATGCCTCTTCCAGAAATGGACCTACCTTATGACTCTGTAGCTCCTCTCCTGGGGATATATCCTAATGACCCAAACACACTCATCCAAAAAGATCTGTGTATACTTATGTTCATAGCAGCACAGTCTGCAATAGCCAAAATTTGAACGCAACTTAGGTGTCCAACAACAGATGAGTGGCTGAGTAAGTTGTGGTATATATACAATAGAATAATACTCAGCTACTAAAAATTATCGGTTCAACTTCTTCACTTCATTTTAGATGGAGCTTAAAAGATTCATATTAAATGAGATAAGCTGGAAAGAGAAGGATAAATATAGGATGATCCCACTCATAGACAGAAATTTAAAAATAAAAACACAAAACAGAACTTGGACTATATTTGGTGTATTACACCCAAGTAAAGGATACTGGAGCAGCAGGTGTTGACGTGTTCAGGTCCTGGGACATCATGGCAGAGGAGGACCTAGGTGGGAGGGGTTAGAGTGTTATGCAGAAAACTGAGAAATGTTACTGTATTTTACTGTCTACTGTAAACTATTAATCCTACCAATAAAGAAAATATATATATATGGGGAGGGCAGGTGGTGGCACACCTGGTTAAGCACAGACATTACAGTGCACAAGGACTCAGGTTCCAGCCCCTGGTCTCCACCTGCAGGAGGAAAGTTTCACAAGTGGTAAAGCAAGGGGTGCAGGTGTCTGTGTCTCTCTTCCTCTCTATCTCCCTTCACCTCTCAATTTCTCTCTGTTTCTATCCAATAATAAAAATAAAATAAAGAAACTTATTTTAAAAAGAAAATATGTAAATGGATAGCAGTACTAGCTACCTACAATACTGTTTTGAAAAATAAGAAAAAAAAAAAAACAATAAATCATGTGGGGGAAATGTACCTCTTAGAGAAGTGATATATTGGGATACTTCATGTCTTTAGCCAAGTGCGTGACTGGGTCATTCTGTTTATTTTTCATCAACTTTTCCTAGGCTGGCAGATAGGCAGCTGTTACTCTGTGATTGTACCTCTTCATTCAACTTTGATTCAGAATCCAGTCATCAAGAGTATTATGATTTATCAGGATAAGCATCCCCTCAAGTTGCCTCTTCATGTACTTTATGACTCCTTTGAAGATTGTTTTCCCTTAAATTTAGGGGATTTGAGTGAGAGTAACAAAATCCACTGTGTCGTTGTTTATTATCCAGGAATTTCTTCCTCTGCCCATTCTAATCAGTGGAAACCCTGGACTTGCTCAAAAACCATATAATTAAATGCTTTTCTGTGTTTTCCAAGACTAAGCTGTGCACTATCTAATCATCATGTGTTTAATTGAAAGACACACTGAGTAGGTAGCAGACTACACATTTCTCACCTCAAAAATAAATTATAAAGTTCCCAATTCCCAAATTTCAACCTTGCCAATTACATCTGCTCAGGGGCTTCTTCTTCTAGCGTTTGCCTGCTCAGGGGCTAAAAGAAATTGACTGATTTCCCAAAAAGAAATTTGATGGTAAGTCAAACAAAACATTGATAATGAGAGTCCTATAGATTGCCCTGTTTTGTTACCTCAAGGATGGAATTTGTTGACATTGCCTGCCTTTAGAATTGTGCCCCCAGGTTTAGCATGGACTGTCTTTCCCCAAGAACCACTACACCCCACATTTTTTGTAGTATGGGTGAGACTCCCAGACCAGGCTTCTGTCTCTGATCTAGCTAATTAAGAGTATCATATCACCTTTTACATAGGACCCTGGAATTTTAAAAACCGTCATTTATCTTTAAAGCCACTAAGGTTGTGGTAATTTGGTAAAGCAGTGAGAAGAAATTAGCACAACCTTGAATATAGTGATTTATCTGAGGTTACATCTGTGGGCCTTATCGAGTCGATCAATGTGTTTAAGGTCTGGGAATCAATGTGAAACTCTTCTGGTTTTCCATTCTGAAGCTTGAGAGTGCTGGGAGTCAAGAGGAAAAACTCTGACTAAGAATGTGTCTACATGGAAGTAGGAAGATGAAATTGAGTCCTGGGCCCCTAAACCCAACATGATGCTTGGACTTTACAACTGCATCAACTAGTATACACCCATCTTCATTAAAGCCAATTCCAGTTTAAATTAGGTTTCTGCTACATGAAGTATAAAACATGCTGATGTGTTTAATCTTGATGTACTGTGCATTAGAGTTGACTGTCAGGTGACCAGTTTAGGGAAAATATTGACTGGCAGTAAATGAGACTGATAGTGGTTGATGGTCATACTAGCCAGGGTGTTAGAAGTGTTAGCAAAATGAATACATTTTATGTTTATAGAAAATCAAAGTTTCCACATTTTTAGCAGGCATTTCTTGTGACAGCAAGACAGAGGAGAGGAGTAGGCAATTAAACCCTGAGGAAGCACTAGAAGGTAAATATCAAATGCAATACCAAGTCACATCCCTGCACTAGAAACATGTCAAAGATGGATTCTTTATTGATGGAAGAGCACAGAGACTCCATCTTCAACAGTTTCAGCCCCTGGAGGAAGCAATGTCTACAATAAGGAATGCCCCATTCCTTTCTAGAGTTCTTAATCAGAGCATTCATGCACATGCACAAAACCTCTCAACTTATCTACAACAATGGGTGTGTGTGTTTTAACTGCCTCCTTCAATGCCTTGCCTAAAGATGGGAATTTCAGGCATTTTAGCAGACAAATGGGAAAGACCCTTCAAAAGAAGTTAAGTAAATAAGCCACAAATGCACCTGCCCATGTTTCACCTACCTTGAAAGAGCTTTGACTTTTATCAGAGAAATTTTTCTTACAAACCATATCTTTCTGAAAAGTTCATATAGTGGTGAGTTTTTCTGCCCATCAAGTGCAGTCAACCCCTGAATTTAGGAAATTTTAATCCAGTAGCTGTCAAATGCCTTAGTCTGTTTTCAGAATAAAAACACTTGTGAAAGCATTCTTGCAATCCTTTCACTTTGTTGCATGAATTCTTACTACTTATTAGGCCCAATACCCCTTCTAGAAATTTCTACCAGATTTACTTGTTTAAAAGGGATAACTTTCCACAAGTAAAAGACTGGATGTAAAAGTTATGGGGCATATATCCAATGGAATACTATTGTGCAATAAAAAGATGATATTGTGCCCTTTAGCACAAAAATGAATGGAAATGGAAATGATTATACTTAGGGAAGTAAGGAAGTTATATACAACTACCAGATAGTTTCACTCTTATGTGAAATACAGGGAAAAGAAACACAAGAACTTGCAAACAGACACCAAAGAACAACCAAACTGTCTCTAAGACTTTCTGAGAACTATGACTGTTATCATCTATGTGGATGAGGGAGGTGGGACATCACTGAAGTTTGATGGTGGGTACAATGTGCAAAATCTTATAATCTTGTAAACCATTATTCAAACACTTATCAAAGATAGATAAATAAAAAGAATATTTTCTGATCCTTATATAACCACTAAGACATCTGAACTTGCAACAAAGAATAGTGGTAACACTTTTGAGTCTTTGTTTCAGACAGACCTGGATTAAAATTCTGACTTCCTTGCCTTGCTTAGCTCTATGACCTTTAGCCAGGTAAGTACACCTGAGTCTCAGTTTCATCTTTGAATTGAGGATAACTGTAGTAACTACCTAGTAAGTATGTTAAAGAAGAGAATATAGGTAATTCGTAGGAAAGAGGCAGTGGCACAAAATCAGTATTTAATAAATGTTATCCAGCAGTGAAAGTGTTTGTGATAATTCTAGTTGTATATAAACTCCTCTTGACTGACTGAAGGGTGGCATATGCATTATAGATTGCCATAATAAAGTACATAGGAAACCTGTCCCATCATAGCCATAGTTAACAAAATATTCATTGACCATGCAGGTCTGGGGTCTTGCTGGTCTCATTCATGTACTGAGGGAGTGGCTGGCTACAAGACTAGCCTTGACTAGAACAAGGAAAGAGACTGAGCTCTGTTCCACGTGTTTTCATCTTCTATAGGTTCACAGAGGCATGGCCTTCCAATGGCAGTCAAAAGAGATCTAGAGAGAAACCCCAAGGCACAAACATTTCTAAGATGCTGTTGATGCCACACCTGCAACTATCCCATTGGCCAAAGCACTACCTATGGCTAAACTCTGTGACTCAGAAAGGCACAATTGATGTTGCCAAGGTTGAGTGGAAGCTTAGAGCACTGGGCATATTTTCAACCTACCACAGGCAGCAACTAAAGTTCTACAATGCCTAAAATTATTATATTGATTCTAAAAAGTCTGTAAGTGTTGTTGACCTGAAGATGAATTTGCGCTCTAACTAAAAGTCTCTAATATTGCCAAACATCAGAATCAGTAACAATAAATAGAAGAATGTGTAAAGTGTAGGATATTCATAATTACTAGGGTTTGTGAGGAATTTTCCCCCAAACAACTAGCTTTATCCCTTTACATGGAAACATTTAAACTCCTATTCTTGGAGTCAGAGAAAAGAAAGTACATTTTGAATTTGTCTGAATTTTCTAGTAAGTAACCTTCTTTTTCTCCTCATTCACCTCTCTTTTATACCTGGGATGTTACCCAAATTTGGAAAAAAGTAAGGAAATGAAGGGTGAAAAGGACTTGAAAACAATTGGGGTGAAGGAGAGGAAAGGGCTGGAAGTGGGAGATGCGGGGCAGGCAGCATTCTAAAGGACCACCTGATTCTACAGCTTTCAAAACTTAGAATAAGGGACTCTGCAGAACTTCCTAAGTGTGGCACAGATGCACTTTCTTCTGACAGATATCTCATGATCATGTTTTTAATGAGTTCCACATTTTCTCATGTAAAAATAATTTCCTTCTAAATTAAAAAAAAAAACACTTTAGCAGGATACCAGTTAAACAAAAGAATAATATAGTTGGGTCTGGAAGTCATAACTCAAGTGCATAAATCCAGAGAGGGCAGGATTTGACCTGAGACCTACAACTCTGAGATAGAGCAAAAATCTCCTGTCAGAATAGGTTGACAGATTAGAAGAAGAAATTGAAATAATTTCACTTTTCTTAAGCCTCTGAATTAAATTATTAGTTTCCAGAAATGCAAACTGGTATCAGAGAGAAAATGTATCTTTAAGAATCTTTGTTGAGCTGGGGAGATAGCATAATAGTTATGCAAAAAGACTTTCATGCCTGAGGCATCAAAGGTCCCAGGTTCAAGCCCCAGAACCAAACTTTGTTGTTTTATTTACTCAACATCTCTTAAGTATCCCCTATTCAGAGCCAAACAGTGCTCTCATATTGACATTAGATACTAATAATTAGGACCATGGACAAAATGGAAGATTTTCAAACTTTTGAAACAAGGCCCCAAAAGCAGGGGAACTGAACTGTGGTATGTGGCCTTGAGGGGGAAAAGATGACTTTAGAATGATAAATAGGGTTGAACTTAACTCTAGCAGTTAATACACTAAACCCATGTCTGGAAACAGAAGGATAACCTCAGAGACCCAAATCCTGCTTGTAGTGTCCTCTTGAAACAACGAGAATAGTTAGGACTTAATAAGGCTTTGGTTTAGGAGGAGATTTGAGAATCCACTGTCTCAGAGATGGGAAGATTTGTGGGCCTTTGTACTGTCCCTGATGCCACAATATCCACCTCCCAGTTTCTTGTCCTTTCAACTTTCACCTGTGTACAACTTGATACTTCTGGGGAGACAGCATAATGGTTATACAAAAAAGTACTTTTCCTGCCTGAGGATCCAAAGTCCCAGGTTCAATCACTCAGACCCACCATAAACCAGAACCGAGCAATAAATACTCTGGTCTCTCTCTTTCACTCTCTCTCTCTTTCTCTCTCTCTTTTTCTCTCTCTCTCTCTCTCCCTTCCCCTCTCTCTCTCCCTCTGTCCCCCCATCTCTTTCTCTCTCATTAAACAAGTAAAACATTTTTTAATTGACACTTCTCACACAGGTTCCTGTACTAAATATATATATATGTATATGTATATGTATATGTATATGTATATGTATATGTATATGTATATGTATATATGCCTGAGATCAGATTGATGGGGTAAACAATGGTATTTATATACTTTCCTCATGTTTGGGAGCTACTCTCTATGATAATCCAACTCTCTAGCCCTATTCTCAACTCTGATACTATTTCCCCAGAAAATATCTTTAGTCCACCTGAATGTTAACTATCAGCCTCAGGCAAAAATTTCTAAAGTAATGGGCCCCATGGAACATATTTAAAATAGATTTCCTAGCTTCTTCCCACCTGAAGACCCATAATTTCATCTGCACTATTCCTGCCTTTGGGTTCCTGTTTATTAAACAATTTGTCCTGCTTTATATATTACCACCTTCTAGCTACCAAGTTGCAGACACTACTATGATTCCATCCTGACTTCCCTGGGCAGATGACCTCACCAATGTGTCTTACCTCTTCGGAGCCCCACCTGCCTAGGCAAAGACAGAAACAGGCAAGGGTACAGATTGACCTGTGTTGTTTTTTGCGGGCTATGTTGTTTTCGCCGGGCTGGCTTCACGGGCGAGTAACAGACGACCAGGGACTCATGGTTGAGCTGTAGGCAGTGTCTCTTTATTCAAGCAGGACGCAGCACAATCTAAGACAAGCTAAGCTAAACTCAAGGTAAAGTACTGTGAAACTCACAATGCTGTCTTTATATATACTTGCCAAGTAAGGTGGAAACAGGATGTGACATAGAGAGGGTGGAGAGAAAAGTGACTGGTGAAAATCAGAGTGTGACAAAGAGGGGGCAGAGCAGGCGAGAATCCTATCACTGAACCACAAATGCCCTGGAGGGAGGTGGAACTTGTTAACAGTGGTTATGTAAATAGAATGAAGTGGTTATGTAAATAGAATAGTGTTAAGCAGGGGGGATTTAAACCAAATGAAACAGAAGGGGTCTCATGCATACCAACAGACCTGCCAATGTGAAGAAGCAATTATAGAAGCCAGACCTTCCTTCTTTTGAACCTTATAAAGAATTTTGGTCCATGCTCCCAGAGACAGATAAGAATAGGTAAGTTTCTGATAAAGGGGATGGGATGCAGAACTCTGGTGGTAGGGACTGTGTGGAATTGTACCCCTGTTATCTTACAGTCTTGTTAATCATTATTAAATCACTAATAAAATTTTTTTTTATATATTGACACTTCTTGGAGGGTGAAAAACTAAATTGAGTCAACAAGCCCAGTGTCTAATTGTGAGTTCAAACAAGGAATGCAATTTCTCTTCATATAAAAGTTGGTGTGATAGAGTTTGACTTTTGATGAGACTGGGCAGTTGGCCTGCCTATTGGTTTGTTTCTATTGAGAAATACCATAAACAATAAAAATAAAAATAATTAATCCATATGACTTGGGCTTGAAATAAATGCTATCAATAACATTACAAAAATGGAAGGGGTGGAGAGTGACAAAGAAAGTAGGCAAGTGGTCACTATTTTTAATAGAGAGGAAAGTGAAGTTGCTTTGAGGGCATGCTATTTGAGAATTGAGTTGAGATACAGAGAACTGGAGAAGAAAGTTAGGCAAAGACAGGGCATGACATTCCAGACTGAGTGAACTGCATTGCAGGAATGAATTCAGTAGGTTCTACGTTCTTGCCCTTAGTCAGTTTTTGTAGTCCTTACTTTATCTGACACAGTTGGATTTAGAATGATTGAGAGGAGTGAAATAGGAAGTAGGTGAGGAAGATATCTAGGTCTTAGAAAATATTTGATTAAGTACTTTATGTTGTCTTTGTTAGGTCTTTATACTTGCAGCACTTTTTGAGTCACTGGAGATTACTATGCACTTTTACTTTAAGGTATATATTTTCCCCCTATTTATGGAAACATGTGTGCATGTGCTCTGGTCTATATCTAGGTTCTATAACTCTGCCAGGAGATGTGCCACCCAAAATGGAACTTAGGAGTCCTGCAGGCTAGGAACTGGAGGGCTGACATACTAGGCCTAGTGTCTCTGGACACAGTCCAAAGTGAAACATGTTAAGGTGGCGCTGGTTGCATTGATTTGGTTGAGATCAGCAGATGCAGTATCAAATGGTTTTAATCTTTAAAATGTAACTTATTGCAAAGATTGCATTTTTCTACAGTAATTTCTTCAGGTGACTCAGATACATATTGCTGATACTTATATAGCAATGATTAAAATAATTATAATAAAAGGTTATGAATTCTGTTTTAAAATTAAGCACATATTTATTATTTTATATCTAATTATATTTCTTTATCAGTCCTACTGGATATTTTTCCCATTATGTAGTATGGGTTAATTTCTGATCAACTGAGCAATGTATCTAATTACTTTAATTGTAACGGCATGTGTGTTTAAAATTAATTTTTAAAACAGTCCTTTACTCAATTTTGTTCTGTTTTTAATTACTCCAGATGAAAGAAGTTTTACCTTATTTGTTTTCCAACATATTTTTAGATGTACCACTTTAAATTTTTTGACTCCTATAACTACAGATTTGCTTGCAACCTTGGCCAAGACTTTCACAGTGGATGCAACTGTTCTGTTTTGAGCATGAAACACTTGTGCTTAACACTGAGTTATATCCTGGGACCTATCTTTTCCATCTTCTTTTATTGTCTAAGATTCATTTCAGGAAAGTTAATTCACCTACTTCAAGGGTCAATTCAAGTTTGGTCTGTTTTGAACATAAAGCCTTATTAGAATATAGTCATGCTCATTTATATACATGCACACAAATGTTTATTATTTATGAAAGCTTCTGGAATAATGGCAGAGTGGAATACATGATAAATTGTATGTAGCCCTCAAAGTCTACGGCATTTACTATCTATCCCTTTAGAAAAAAAAGTTTGCTAACTGCTTTTCTAGTAAACTACTGTTCTTTCCAGCTGGGTCTAATCTGCTGAGTTTTAAATTTTAATTATTACACTTTTTCTAGAATCTCTTGGTTTTTTTTGAAAACTGTTGTGATTTCCTATTTATTGTATTTTTAAGTTTGTCTTTAACTTCTTTCTACAGTTAAAACAGCTGCTTTAATGCCTAGGAAGTCTAAATTTACATTTAATTTTTTTTCTTTTCTGTCTGGCTTTTGTCCATATTTCCTTGTTTCTTTATGTGACTAACCTAGGTATGGGAATAAATGTTCTTAAAAATGAAAAAAAAAAAAAACCCAACTGATGTCCCCTCCATAACTTCTGCCTGTGGCCACATCCCTCTCTGAAATCTCTCTCACCAGCATCACCATTTGTATCCCCAACCTCAGCAATCACTGTGGCTCCATTCCTATTTACCTAATAAGACCATCTACACAGAAGCCAACTTTTTTGGGTTTTGTTTTGTTTTGTTTTTTTGCCTACAGTAAGTCCATTATTGCAAGATATTATATGTCCCATTTCTGTTCAAACATTTTGCTTTCAGAATGGTGGTGCAATCTTTAAATCGACGCATGTGAATTCACATGCTAAAACTTTATGGATGCTAGGCTTTTTGGCTTTGTTGTTGTTATTTGTTTTGCCTTTTTTATACCAGAATGCTATTTAGCTCTGGTTTATGTTGGTGTTGGAGACTGAATCGAAATTTAGAGCCTCAAGCATGAAAGTCATTTGCATAGAAATTATGCTGTTTCCAGTACTAAATGCTAGGCATTTTGCACAAAACAAAGTCTGGGGCTAAACCTGAGGTCCCAATTCCAATCCTTACCACAAAAGAGAAAAGCACAATAGAACCAAATTTCTGTTGCAGTGATGACCTAAATATGCAAGAAATCATTGCCTTACATATGATCAAGATAGAACTTACTCTGTTGAAATTATAACCCCTAAGTGACTAAATTCAATCAAGCCAAGCATACCAAATAGCATGAATCAGACACATACACACACACACCCCAAAAGTCAATTTACCATTAATTACTTTTATAAAGAATATCCAAGAACCAGTTTGTAACACAGTGCTACTCTATGTATGGCTCAGATATAAAACAAGAATTAACATGCCTTTAGAATACTGGGATCCACCCGTTCTCTGCAGAGGTGAAGCACACTAGGAACTGAGGGGCTCTGGGACACTAACATATGCTCAGTTTTGCTTGAGACTGTAGCTTAAAACCAGGATAAACTTAACAACTTCCTCCTCCTCTTCCTCCTCCCTTTCTTTACATCTTTCTTTCTTTCTTCCTTCCTTTCTTTCTTTCTTTCTTTCTTTCTTTCTTTCTTTCTTTCTCCCTTTCTTTCTTCTTACCAGAAGAGGAAGTGGTAAATTGTATTTCCCCAACTACTCTCTTCCAGACAAAAAAATCTAGCAATCGTTACAGTTCACAACTCCATCATTTTGGGATAGTTTTCACTAAGACAACAAATGTATCATGTTCTTCAGAATTGTGGCAATTTGCCTACTTCTGTAATGAGCTGGTAAGTGTTAGTTGGCCTCTCATAACATTGCTGGATGGCAATGGTCACATCTCCCTGTTCACCTCCTATACCAGGGTTGGATGCTTATAGATGTTCCATAAGCACATCCAGGCAACACGTGGTGGCACAACCAGTAAAGTGTACTTTGTTATGAAAATATCCGGTACCTTTTCTACATTTTCCCATTTAATTCCTACAACAATCCTACAAAGTGGAGTGCTAGCATTATTCTCAATTCACAGGTGAGTAAGCCGAGTCTCAGAGAGGGGAAGACACTTTCCAAAGGTCACACAGTGAATCTATGGGACTCATAATTTTAATCCAGACTTGTTTAATTGTAAAGCCCAACCAACACAATCCCCCATACGTGATTGGTTTAGAAATGAATATGTGACCTCATCAGAACCAATGACAAGACAAACAAATTTCCCTGGGGCTTCTGGGAAAGAGAAGTCATGCATCCCTTTGCAGAATCTGAGTTTGAAAGCAACACCATGAAATATGGAATGGAGAGATAAAGAACACAATTCCACAGTAATATCATTCATCACTTAGCCTCACCTGAGCCTTACCTGAAACTGGACAACCAACTCTGAATGAAGGAGTTTTTGAGTCTGTGTCCTTCACTTGCAATATAGGATTAGCTAACTATTACAGAATTCTACAATAGACATCAATTTCTTTGGAGTTTGTTTTACAGAAGAAATATATGTATCACTGGAGTTGGTGACACACTAATGTCCTAGAATGATCACTGGTTGCTTTCCTCTTCACACTACCCAGTCTTCTCAGCTGCTCAAAGTTCCTTTAGTAGACCAGATGTCCCTACTACTTATTATGAACACCTGAGCCTCCATTAATCTGTAAATAATGAGATGCTGGGAAAAACCTGTGCTAAGAAGAAAGAAGGAGGAGGAGGAGGAGAAGAAGAAGAAATTGAAGGGGGGGGTGAAGCTTTGTCTGCCTCTCCTACAATGCTATGTATAAATGATTAATTTGGGCCAAATGCTAAAGTCAGTGACAGCAGTTAAGTTCACAAGAGACAAATCCATAAACCACTAGCAACTGAAGATCACTGTGTGTGGTGCCCAGAGTGCATACATAAATGTGACACAGTCCTTGCATTTTAAAACATGTGATTTGCCAGAGATAAAAGGCAAGAATTATTAGATCACATAGATAGACTATCAGGAGCTGACTGGTGTCCTGTATTCTGTGTAGGAGGTGAGCATCTAGAAAATACAAAACACATTCATTCCTATCTCCCTATGACAGGATTGGTATACTCATTTTACACATTCTAACACGGTGATTCTTACCATCACTTAGTACTCCCCTACCATCATTCACTTAATGTCTTTCTTTTATCACATAGCTTTTCTTCCATTTATTTTTGTGACAAAAGATGCTGTCAGTCATACAAATGAAAACCAGTCCTATGTCTCATAAATAGGAAGCAAATATAAAATTATATGTCATGAAATCTGGAAATACCATCATCAAATGTCTACCCAAATATAATTGCATACCAAAGGCTCAGCTTCTGGCCAAACTGCTGTGCAACAAGGAAGTTTAAGCAGGTGCTCATGAGGTGTTAGGAATATACTATCTGCAAACACATGCTGTCCTAGAGACTATTAGGATTGACACAAGACTAAGTGTGGCCCTATCAGTCTATGTTTAGTACCAATGTCAGGTTCCTGCTTTGCATAAAACTACCACATGCATTCACACACATCTACAAGACAGCTGTGGGTAAGGGTCTCACATAAATATGTTGACTATAAGCACATTGGTTAGCTCTCCAAATTTCAATATCCACTTTGGGAAAATGATGTTAATAAGGACATCTAGTTATCTAGAATTGTTGGAAGGATTCTGTGTGAGACAACTTCTATAGAATTATATTCACATCAGAGCCTTAGGGGCCAGGCGGTGCTGCACCCTGTTGAATACACAAGTTATCATGTGCAAGTACCTGGGTTTGAGCCCTTGGTCCCCACCTGAAGGGGGGAAACTTTGCAAGTGATGAGGCAGTGCTGAAGGTGTCTATTTCTCTCCCTCTCTATCCTCCCCTATCATCTCAATTTCAATCACTCCAATAAAAAACATAATACAAAATTTAAAAATGGTATTACATCATAATAATCGAACAAATATAAGCTGTTAGGCTGGGAGTATAGGTCGACCTGCCAATGTTCATTTCCAGTGGAGAAGCAATTACAGAAGTCAGAAATCCCACCTTCTGCACCCCAAAAAGAATTTGATCTATACTCCCAGAATAAATGATAGGGGGAAGATGATCAAAGGGCTCTGAACTCTAACCCCATCAGGACCTGGAAAGAGAAGAGGAAAAAGGGAGGGACATTTGGATGTAATAATAAATATATATGTGACTTGGAAAGGAAGAGAAGATTAGACCTTTAAAAAATGGGGACAAATATATACAAATACAGACATATAGTTGTTGGGTTGCGTCGTGGAAGAGAGAAGAGACCAGGAACTCATGGCGGAGCAGAAACGCAAATCTTTATTCATGTGGATGTCCCAGAGTCAGGTGTGAGCACAGAGGGTTTAGGCCACTTGGAGCTAGCCAAATGGCCACATCCCACTATACATGCCAACCCTTCTCCAGGTCGGGACATGAAAGAGAAAGGAGAGAGAGAGCAGAAACAGGAGTGACTTTTATAGGAGAATTCCAGAAGTGGCAAGTCCAGACGGAATTGGTTAGGAAAGGGGGTGGAGAAAACAAGGCACTCTGGGAAGGTAGAAAGCTTCCATAGCAATGGTTGCTATAGTTTTTTAGCTTGTGGGAATGGGTGATACCCTGAAGGGGTAATGTGGTGGTGGAGGAGTCATTTTTAAAACAAGGCAGTAGACTGATATGAAATTAATGATACTAGTATAGAAATATGGTGGTTTGTGGGTCCTGCCTAACTCAACCACATCTGTACAATATCCAATATCATCTGTACAGATAGTTGTAGAAATAATAGTTAACCCATTATCTGCAACCTGGGGAGAACTGTTGTAGCTTACAGTGGAGGGACTGGGGATTAGTACTCTAGCAGTGGGAACGTGTGGAGTTGTACCCTTGTTATCTTGTAATTTTGTAAATAAATATCAAATAACTAATAAAAATAATTTAAAAATATAAACTGTTATTTTTATTACATAGAGATGACATCATAGACCCACAAGCTGCCTGCAAGTGGAGTGGCCCCACTTTTCTTCGTGGTTTATTTAATTGGCATACAATATCAGTGCTTCTAGAATCTCAACTATTGTGCTCATAATCATGTCCTTTCCATCCAGGAGCTTATTAAGTAGCAAAAGTCAGATGACTATATGACAATGGCTGTAAGAATACAATCAAGTGTTAAAATAGGGTGATCTAACCTTGTCTAGGAAATAGAAAGGGGCTGCCTGGGGAAGTCCCTGGTGTTGGTACAGGGAAGGAGAGCAGAAAATAATCAAGAAGAAACAGCCTCAGTATGTAAATTAATAGGTCCAGACAACTAATAGGAGAGCAGCCTATAAGAAAACAACCAATGAGAGAATAGTTGTAGCTCCTGGTGGAGGTGTTTGTTAGGAGGGATTTCCACCCAGCTTCCCTCTGTTCTGGATGAAGGTCAAGTGAACCTCCTGGCACAGTGTGATTGCTGACAGGAGTGTGGTCAGACAGACCTATGGGTGTTAGTTCCAAAGAACTGCTTGGGTGGTTGTCTCATCTTGTCCATGTGAAGTACTACCTCCACTTCTTCGGATTCCATAACTCAGCATACTTTGCTTCCACAGAGAGAACTCTAGAGATAAACACAATGTCTGAGCAAGGCACTTGAAAGCAACCATTAGGGTCTTTCTTTTTGCAAACTATAGGGATTATTTATAAAGTTGAAGACTTTGATGTATTATCACATTAGCTTCAAAGAGACTCAGGGAACTGTAGGAGACAGCTGGAGGCAAATTTGAATGACAACCCATCTCTAAACCAAGCTCTCAAAATGCATTTACAGTGCAACTTTCATGAATGGTGATACTGAGTATTATGCCAACATGACAGGAGGTGCTGAGTACCCTCCATATGACCAGCTGTGAAATCTAAGATGTGGGTTCCTGCCAAGTTGTATACAGACCATAACTTGTTATTATAATTGAAATCTTCATTGAGTCTGCTATGTTTCACGCAGTACATAAGTTCTTATAGATCTCATCTCATTTAATTTTCATGTCAATCATGGACTATATATATTGTGATCTTTTTTCAAGGTTTGGAAAACTGAAATACAGAGATTAAGTAACTAGAGTAAGTTCATCAAACTACAATAAATAAATAAATATAAAAATAAAAAATAATTAAAGATTCAGAAGTTAGAATTTAGGTCTATCTGATGTCAAATCCAGCTTCCCTACATACTTACACGCCCTGCTCTGTGATATCACATCTGGAATTGATGTGTCCCCTCTGGTAGAAAGGGGGAAGATGGCATAAGTTTAAAGTCCATACCCTAATCTTCTTCAGCTCTTAAACTTTATATACATATGGCAGTGTGGGCACCTAGTTGAAGCTTATCAAATGTGTTTACCAAACTGAGCTGGTATCAAAAATATGAAGATATGGGTGGTCCTGGCTGTATCGCACCAGGTTAAGTGCACATAGTATGAAGCACAAAAACCTGCGCAAGGATCCTGGTTCGAGCCCTCAGCTCCCCGCCTGCAAGGGGGCTGCTTCACAAGTTGTGAAACAGGTCTGCAGGTGTCTATCTTTCTCTCTCCCTCCTCACCCCCTCCTCAATTTCTTTCTGTTCTATTCTATAAAATGGAAAAAATTGCCTCATGATTCTCAGTGCAGGCGCCAAGCACCAGTGATAATCCTGGAGGCAAAAATATACATACATTTATTTTTTCATATATATATATATACACAAAGGTGTGCTGGTACCAGAATGTGCTCCAGTATCCAGGTGTGTGATAAAGAGACTGGACCCTCTTCAAGAGGAGAAGGCAGGAATACCCTAGGAGATCCTTGTGTCTGATTCCACCTAGTGCTTACTTGCCACAGGCACCATGTGGGGATCAGAGGCCAAGAATATATAAGGTGAATCAATAGACCATGAAGAGGATGTCATCTCCTCTCAGTTCTCTGACTCCATTTGCTCAAAAACAGACTTCCCAGGGGGTAGCCAGAACCCCTAAATACCAGTAGGGAAAACTAAAATGACTCTGGGTTCTCTACAAAAATACCTGGCAGTGGGGGTCGGGCGGTGGCGCAGTGGGTTAAGCGTATGTGGCGCGGGATCCCAGTTGGAGCCCCCGGCTCCCCACCTGCAGGGGAGTCGCTTCACAAGCGGTGAAGCAGGTCTGCAGGTGTCTATCTTTCTCTCCCCCTGTCTGTCTTCCCCTCCTCTCTCCATTTCTCTCTCTCCTATCCAACAACGAATAACATCAACAATGGCAATAATAATAACCACAACGAGGCTACAACAAGGGCAACAAAAAGGGGAAAAAATGGCCTCCAGGAGCGGTGGATTCATGGTGCAGGCACCGAGCCCAGCTATAACCCTGGAAGAAAAAAAAAAAAATACCTGGCAGTTTCTCACTCTCCCAGTCAGCCTAGGGTCTCTGCAAGACACAGAAGGCAGACAGTTATGACTGTGAAAATTTGTAAGGCAGGTACACATCCTTTGTAAACAACCTGCTACCACTGAATTCATTTGTTAACTCTTGTGTAGGCTCAATACAGGTGCCTAGTGGTGAGCCAACTACATTGAACCACCCACTTTGCTGGGAAATCCCCCTGATCACTATGCTCCTGCTGAGCAAGACTCAATGATCATGATTCCAGGGACAGCAAGAGAAGAAAAAAAGAAAAAGGACAAACATCAGGATGGAGTGAGGAGCCAGCTGTTGCCAGGGAGACTGATCAGGGCCCAAGGGGAGTCCTGAACCTAGCAGTATACTCGCAGAAGGGCTGGTCACAGTGCCTTTCTTGAAATTAATTCCAAAAGACTTCCAAGATCAGGTGTCCAAACTTCTTATTTACTATAAGGATGTATGTGTAAAACTGATATTTAAAGTGCAGAGACAGCTCATGGAGACAGACCCCCCAAAAGGGCTGTGAACAGAATAAAAGTAGCCTGGTCCTGCCCATGCACATTTCTTAAGACCATGATCTTCATCCTACCTGGGGCTAGGTTCTTATTGCTTACCTGAGATCACCTAGCTTTCCACAGTCTCCCAGGTGTAACTAATTTTTCCATCCTGGATATCTGAGGTTTCAGACATTCTATTCCTGTTATTTGTCCCTAACACAATGATGAGTACCTGAAGTCACTGAAGAGTACCTGGAGTCACTGAAGAGTACCTGAAGTCACTGAAACCTGGAATTCAGAAAACAAACAGGTAAAAAACAGGAGAACGTAATTAGACTGTGGATAGTATAATGAGAGAATCCAATAGGTGGAGACACTGTGGAACAAGAAAGAGGTCATGGGTGGCTAGCAAAGGTATCTGGCTAGTGAATGTTTTATGGACCCTCCCAATGATAGGATGGGGCCATATGTTGACACATCACAGGTGAGGATCCAAAAGAAAATCCAAAGCAGGAATGGAGCCAAGCTTGGTATTTAACCAAGGAAGGACAGAAAGGCTGGGATGGGGTGGTGGTGGTTGCATTTGTTTTCTGGGGCTGCTATAACAAATTACCACAAAGCTGGTGACTTAACACCACAAAACTTTCTCTCAAAGTTAGAAATCTAAAATCAAGGTTTCTAGCAGAATCATGCTTATTGTGAAGACATTAGAGAAGAGTCACTCCCCCAGTTTCTTCCAGTTTCTGGTGGTCCCAAGTTGGGGCCACCAACACTCCTATTTCACAAGGCTTCCCCCCCCCCTTTCTCTTCTAAAAATACTTGTCACTGGATATAGGATAATCAGGTATGGCCTAATCTCTTGATTTAATCACATCCATAAAATTCCTTTATCCTAAATAAGGTAACAATGGTTTCATACAAACAAAGGTACAGTCTACTTCTGGCTCCCCAGAAGTCACCACAAAATATATTGACCCTAAGCCAAGTCCTCCAAAGTCCTAAATCATTACAGTACTAACTTCATATCCAAACTCTTAACCCCATAGGTAAGAGAAAATAAAAAAACATGAACAAATGGGATTGCAGCAGATTAATAAACTTCTATACATCAATAGATGATTCTACAAAGATAAAAAGGCAACTGGAAGAAAATATTTGCACACCATACATTTGACAAAGGATTGATATCAAAAGTTTGTAAGCAAACAACACAGCTCAAAGCCTCATCTAAATGTCACTGGCTCCTAATTTTAAAAAATGTATAAAAGAAAATATCATACAAAAATTGAACAATAAACAAATACCATCTCAAAAGCTCCAAGTATCATCACCTAGATTTTCTAAATTCCTGTGGATGAAACATTGGTCAAGAACCATTTCAGACATGTTTTTAAATTTCTTTATTGGGGGATTAATGATTTACAGTCAACAGTAAAATACAATAGTTTTTACATGTGAAATATTTCCCAGTTTTCCACATAACAGTCCCCAGTAGGTCCTCCTCTGCCATCATGTTCCAGGACCTGGACCCTCCCCCCCACCCCAGAGTCTTTTACTTTGGTGCAATATGCCAACTCCAGTCCAAATTTTTCTTAGTGTCTTCTTGGGGGCATATTTATTATCTATTTGTGTATCTGTGGACCAGAAACCAAATTAACCACTACAAGATGGGATGAGATAAGATCTCATAGGCAAGAAGTAGATGCTACCATGATAAAAGGAAGAAAGTGTTAGAAATAATGGGGTTACTGGCCTCAAGTGTGCTAGAAATTCAGCATTACAAATTTCACTGGGTTTCAAGTCCTGAGAATAATCATTGTCTCTGGCTCTTGGCTCCACCTGCTGCATCTATGACTCCAAACCTTAGTCCCAAACATGACCCTCTGTGACTTCTGGTTCTAGATTCTGGGTCCTCTAACAACATGTATATGTATCAAAGGCTGAAGTAGGCAAACCAGTTAACAGGTCACTTAATCTGGCATCATGGTTGAAGGAAGAAAGAAATGTTGTTAGATCAGATTCAGGAAATATTTGGGGGAAAGAGGGCCAACTGAATTTTTGCAATGTTGAAGTTGGGAGGCAGGAGAGAAGGATTCACAATGCCTTTAATGATTTTGACTTGAAACTGGGTAAACTTTGTAAAAAAGGGAATGGCAGTAGAATTATTTAAAAATGTAGAAAGGAAACAGTTCACACCCCTCAGCCACTAAAACCCAACAATGGGGAGTCCCTATACTCCAAGATTAGGTCATATACCACAAGTTTTCCCTTAACATTAAACCAGTTTTTTTTTTATTCTGACCTTCATCTATACTTTAAATTCAAGCACAGTCCCTACAGAAGAGTTTTTGGGGTATAACAGGTTGTTGAAGAAAAGTAATACTTTAAACACATAAACTTCCTTTGACATGCCCAGGAGAGGAGAATTTCAAATAAAGATGAGGTAGACCCTACTACTGACCACACTGATCAGATTAATCCTGTGCAAAATATAAATAGGAGCCAGATGATGGTATATCTGGTAAAGCGCATGCATGACTACACAAAGACTAAGTGTCAAGCCCCCAGTCCCCTGTAGGGAAGCTTTATGAGTGGTGCAACAGTGCTGCAAATGTCTCGATGTCTCTCTTTATCTCCTTCTTTTTCCCTTTCACCCACACTGTGAATGTGTGGATCAAAAGCCAGAATGAAACTGATCTGGTTCTGTGAAGACATTCTACCCCAAATCTCATGAATATTTATTAAGTGGCAGGGCTGCAATGACGTAAGACACTATTAATCAACCACCAAATGAAGATAAGGTAGACCCTACTACTCAGTTAAGAACATGACCACATTAATAAGATTAATTCTGTGGCAAAATATAAACAGGAACAATATATATGGTAGAGATATATCTACCAAAAGAAGTTAATTGTTGACATTATCATTATTATCCTTTAAAAAGCCTTTCAACTATCCATTCTTTGGAGCTTTGCCAAATATTCCCCTGCTCCAATTCCCCCAACAGGAAGAAAGAGTGAAAAAAAGAAAGAAAGAAAGAAAGAAAGAAAGAAAGAAAGAAAGGCAGCAATTACAAATGCTATATATATTTAGTAAAAGTACTAGAAATGTAAACACTTGGTAAAATTACTAGTGGTGATGCCACACACAAAGCTCAAAACCTTGACCATTCTATAAAAAGATGTTCTTACTAAACAGATCTGGGAAAGCTGGATACTCACACGCAAAATAATAGAGTTAGTACTTTACACAACACCAGATACAAAATAATAATAACTTAAGATACGTTAAAATCCCAAGAGTTAAAACTATAAAAGACTTTGAAAAGAATATAATTAAATAGGGGGTTGGGTGGTAGCTGAGTGGGTTAAGCACACATGGCACAAAGTGCAAGGACTGCCATAAGGATCTCAGTCCGAGCCCCTGGCTCCCTACCTGCAGTGGGGTCGCTTCACAGGCGGTGAAGCAGGTCTGCAAGTGTCTATCTTTGGCTCCCCATCTCTGTCTTCCCCTCCTCTCTCCGTTTCTTTCTGTCCTATCCAACAATGATGACATCAATAACAACAACAATAATAACATAACAATAAAGAACAAGGGCAACAAAAGGGAATAAATAAATAGATACTGAAAAAAAAGAAATAGATTCATGACACAGGTGTTAGCAGTGATGTTTTAGATATGATACTAAAGAGAAAAAAGATAATCTAAATTCTATTAAAATTTTAAACTTGTGTGAAACAAAGGATGCTATCAATAGAGTAAAAAGGCAGTGCACAAAATGGGGAAATAATAGAAAATTACATATCTATTAAGGGATTAATATTCAGAATATATAGACAATCCTTATAAGTGACAGCAACAGCAAAAGAAACAGATTAAAGATGCCAAAGGACTTATCCGATAGCTGGAGAGATGGCATAGTGGTTATACCAAAAGGCTTTCATGCCTAAGGCACCAAAGGTTTTAGGTTCAATCCTGAGTACCACTATAAACCAGAGTCGAGCAGTGCTCTGATAGAAAAAACCCGGGAGTGAGGGTGAGGGTGGATGTTTGGCTTCCTGGGGAGTGGGGGGAGGGGGGGTTTGGTGGATGGCATAGGACACAGTCTTTTGGTGGTAGGAATGGTGTGTATATACACTCCTATTAATTTGCAGTCATATAAATCACTATCTAATTAGTATGAGAGGGGAAAAATTGTATGTCTCAAACTTTTTAAAGCACAGACTGAGTCTTTTTAATACATAGGCTACATCTTTGATATGTTGACTCTCTTAAAAGCCTAGACCAGGGAGAAAAGAAGCAACCAGTGGCACAGCTATATACAAATAATGTCAAAGGACATAAATTATGGTGATGTTGTGTATGACACAGTAAATCCTAACAAAGGGATTTTTGAAAGTTAACCCAATTGGCAAATAATGTGATTATAGCCCTACCTATCTATTGTCTTCTTAAACCCTAAGACAGCAGGAACCTCCCACTTCTTCTATAGAGCCTGTATTTTCCCCTGTCCTGGAACCTCTAGGGTGGGGCTCACTTTCCTGCATGCTTCTCTCGATGCATACCAAATGATATTGCATCTGCTGATCCCAACTTAATCAGCGCAATGAGTACCACCTGAGCATGCTTCAATTCAGACTGTGTCCAGAGATGTCAGGCATGGAATGTCAACCCTTCACCCTCAATACTCGGGTGAGACCTTTCCTTTCAAAGTATTCTCTAATTCCACTCCAGGTGGTTCACTTCCTAACAAAGTCCCAAAACCTAGATATAGACCAGATCCCATAAAATAGAGCATATGTTCACATGTATCCATAAATTAGGGCAAAATATATACCTGAAAGCAAAAATACACAATAGTCTGCAGTGAGTCAGTATCAAGTTCATAATGAAATAGTGTCTAATTAGACAATACCCTCCTCACCTACTTCCTATTACAGTTTTCTCACTCACTCCAAAGCTAACCTTATCAAAGCAAGGACTGCAAAAGTTGAATAAAGGCAAAAGACTGGCATACTTTAAGGATGACTCTTTAGTCACTATCAGGCTACCCTATCAGCTGAGGCCCTATTTGGGGAGTCCTGAGATTCCCAAACAGACATGATGGGCATAGACCTCAAATAAATCCCTCTCTCCATTGTTACTAGTCATCTCTATGAGGAACAACACAATAGACCCCTTTGTGGGCCCCCATAGGACCTTGCCCTCAACTTGGATCAACAGTGGTAGAGTGTTGTGTGCTTCACATTGGTTTTGGTCTCACCCCCCCCCCACCTCTGGGAGATTGTGGTATGACCCCTGCTAGTTTCACAGGCACTCTTCTCCCCGCCCCCTATGCTACGTAGTTCTGGCGCAGCCACCGGAAGAGAAGGATGCAGGACAGATCTGTGTGGTGATTAGTTAGGTTTAGTTTATGAATCGTTGTTCGTGAATAAAGAAATACAGCTTCCCAGCCCAGCCGTGTGTCCCTGAGTCTCTGTTTACCGCCGAGAAGCTAGCCCGGCCTGCTGGAGCCCTGAACTTTAACATGGCGCCCACATGGACCTGACCTGCACATCCCCCCAGATAAGTGAAGACTTTGCCCACCTATCTACAATGGCCTTCTTTTCTGCTTGTGAAGAGGTTTCCAAAGGCCTCTGCCCTTTCTTCACGAGACTGTTTCCCTGTTTCTGGAACATTTCGTTCTGTGCCACTCTGTGGTTTCCGCCCAACGGCAGCCAGCAGGAGCCCAACGCCAGCCCACATGAGCCGGCTTTCCACAGTGTGGCGTGGGGCATTGGGCGTGGGCTCCTCCCACGCTGCTCGGCTGCCAGGAGCAGGGCAGCAGACATGGCGGGCAAGGCTACAGCCCATCATGGTAGCCACCCCGGGGCACCTCGGCCCATGCCTTTTGCACGGCTGAACCGCCCGCCCTCCTGCTATGAAGTCTGGACAGATCCTGGACCACCCAGAGACGGCGGGCTCCCTGCCGAAACTGGGCCCCCTGGCTGAGATCCCCAGCTTGGGTCTGAAGGCAGACGAGCTAGAATACGCAGAGATTCATCCAGAGATCACAACCTACAATTCCTAGAGCTGAAGTTGCGCAAGAGGTCACCGCTAGACAATGCACTCCCCAAACAGCTAAGACAGTACAGATCTAAATTCGTGTTTAAAATGACATGTCTTTGTAAGAAAGGTTTCTCTCCCTGTTTATTAAAGACCATATTTACGTGTGTGTTTAAAGTTTGGTAAACATTAACTTTAAGGTTAAAAATGTAACTTTAAGGCTATATTCTTACCAGACAGAGTTAAATAAAAAAGGTTTTCAACGTAATTCTCATAAAGATAAAATTAACTTACATTTAAAGTCTGAGATAAAAATTAGTTAAAAATCAATATATTTTAACTAAGTTGGTCTAAAAAAAAAAAAAGCTGGCGCACACCTAGGGTGGGTCTCCATCTTGAATGGGTGTAACAAAAGGTTAAATAGACTTATTGATATGTAAAAATCTCAAATTCCTTCTCAATTAGAATGTGAGCTCAGATCTACAGGGATGCAGAGATCACATAGGCTCCTAAGCTGAATATGGGCCCCAGACCAAATCAAATCGATGGGGTTTACAGTCAACAATATTCATATCTCTTTCTCATATTAGGAAGCTACTCTCTTCCCTGATCCAGCTTTCTGGTCCTTTTTTCTAGCCATGACATCATCTCCCCAGACAATAACTTAGATCCACCTGCATATCAGATTTCAGGCTCAGGGAAAACAAACAAACAACAACAACAACAAAAAGCTAGTATAGCCACAGGCCTTTTGGAATATAACTAAAATATGCCTACTAGCTATCTACAAAATGGAAGACCCCCCCCCCCCAACTCTTCATCTGCATTATTCCTGCCTCTAGGTCCATGATTCATCAACAGTTTGTTTGGCTTTGTATGTTAACTCTCTTTTCAGCCACCAGGTTCCAGATGCTAGCATAAGACCAACCAGACCTCCCTGGACAGACAACCCCACCAATATGTCCTGGAGCTCTGCTTCCCCAGAGCAGCTTCCCCACTAGGGAAAGAGAGAGACAGGCTGGGAGTACGGATCAACCTGTCAATGCCCATGTTCTGCAGGGAAGCAATTACAGAAGCCAGACCTTCAACCTTCTGCACCCCACAGTGACCTTGGGTCCATACTCCCAGAGGGTTAAATAATAGGAAGCTATCAGGGGAGGGGATGGGATACAGAATTCTGGTGGAGGGAATTGTGTAGAGTTGTTCTCCTCTTAACCTATGATTTTGTCAATGTTTCCATTTTATAAGTAAAAATATAGTGAAAAAAATAGAAAAATATAGTTAAAAAATAAACTCTATAAACATGTTTTCAGTGATAACATGCAAATGATCAATAAGTATATGAAGAGATACTGAGCATCACTAATAATTTAGAAAATACAAATCAAATCACAATGATATATTCCTTAATATCTATTATGATGCACACTAATCCAAAACCAAAAAAAGTGGGAATTAAAAGTAGAGATAAAACAGGTATTTGTGCACCCATGTTAATAGTAGTGTTTTTCACAGTAACCAAATTGTAGAAACTATTGAAATGTTTATTGATAAAAGAATGTATAGATAAAATATGGTCCATCCTATAAAGAAGGTGGGGGAGGATGAGGTAGATAGCATAGTGGTTATGTAGAAGGCTTATGAAGGAAGGATTCCCTTCTGGGTTTTGATACAGCTTTGTTATAAAATAATTTCAAGACAACACATGTGACAGATGTGTAGTTTCTAAATTTGTCCTTTATTACAGTCATGCAAAAATAAAGTTAGAATAAAAGATCTCCAAAATAGCAAAAGACCAAGGACAAAAGACCAAGGTCTGTACAAGCAACTCCCATTTATACTCTTGTTAATGTAATACTGGGTCCCACTTTTCATTGGTCTGATAGAGCAAACTCCTACCTCTTCATACAGTGAAAAAGATTCCTTCACCAGATTCTGTGTCTCAGTTCCACATGTGCAAACCCAGTGAAAACAAAAATGTGCTAGTGTGCGTCCCAGTTCCAGTTCCATGTGTGAAAACCCAGTATCCTGCATTTTCCCCCTCAACATTGATGCAAAGAGACTCTCATGCCTACAGCTCCAAAGTCACAGGTTCAGACTCATGTAGCACCATAAGCCAGAGCTGAGAAGTGCTCTGGTTAAAAATAAAAAAGGAGGTGGGGAATGCTGATGCACACAATCACAGGGACAGTTCCTGAAGACATGCAGCGAACACATAAGATATGCTACCAAAAGACAAATTATATTCATAAGATGTACTTAGAACAGTCAGATTGTCAGGGACGGAAAGTAGGATGGTGGGTGTCAGACCTTGGAATGTTGTAGGGAAGTCAAATAACAGGAGTTAGATGCTCCAACTTCCTTATTTACATAAGGAGGAAAGCCAAGAGAAAGTAAAGGAAAGGTCATATAATGAGGGGCATAGGCTTCTAAAAGACCATTATCCCCAGTTAGACTCTGTTGAGAGTCAGCTTTGCCCTCCATAAATGATGAGCAGCCACAGCACAGATGTCACCACAATCTAGTGATACAATAAATTCTTTTTCTAGCCAAATGTTAAGGGAGCAGGGGTGTTATGCTATTGAAACAGATATATCAGGCTGATTCCTTGGTAGGGGTGGGGGGCGGGAGAATGGTCTTTTTATAGTGGTCTTTTAATGGTCTTTTTTAATGGTCTTTTTATAACAAGAAAATATTACTATCTCATATAGTGTCTTAGAAGAGAAAACATCTAGGCCAACTTTTTAATTTGCCTGGTCTTTGAATTAAACTAAATTTTCTCTGACTAGCTTCTTTCTCTTGAAGAGGTATTTTAATGTTCAGTACTAGTAGGTATATAAATAAAGTTTTGATTTCAGCATGGTTCTGTTTGGAAGAGATACATTATTGAATCGCATTTTGGAAAACATTTTAACTTCAGGGATTCTTTTGATGTTCAGGCAAATTAAAGGATAAAATAAAGAATTGCTTATAATAGGAAACAAGATTATTCACATGGTTTTCTGTTTGTCTTTTTGTCTTAAATATTTGTCCTGTATTCATGCCTTGAATGTCCTTGAAAAATAAGTTTTTAAGTATATGTTTACAGGGCTTCACCCTGGCAGAATCTCTGGATCAACCAATCAATTGGATCAAACTGATTTAAAAACCTGGCATATTGGGAAATTGAACTTGCTGGGTTTCTGTTTTCCTGCATTGACTAGTTAAATTAAATTAAATTAAATCCAACCTTTTTAAGTGTCACTGAGAAATACATGATTGTCTCCTTTAATTGAATGATATGTTCTTTTGACCACTGTCCTTTCTCTTCCCCAAAGCTTATGTGTTTAGGATAGAAAAGAGATGGAAAAAAAAAACTCACTGGAAACTTGTATAAAGGGATAAAAGAAAAAAAATTAACAATTCCAGACAAAGCAGTGGTAATGAAATTAAAGGCTAAACTGAGAAAGAGTGAAGTAAGCTATAGGACTTTTTTTTTGGTCATGGGTGAATTTCCACAACAGTCAAGAACTCAGAACCCAGCCACTTTTTTTGAGAAACAGAGATACATTGTGGGAAAATGT
Organism: Erinaceus europaeus; assembly: GCF_950295315.1. Taxonomy (NCBI): domain Eukaryota; kingdom Metazoa; phylum Chordata; class Mammalia; order Eulipotyphla; family Erinaceidae; genus Erinaceus; species Erinaceus europaeus. The sequence goes on from NC_080162.1 coordinate 36,420,883, forward strand.
TGGTGAGGGTAGTGGTGCTTTTCACCTCTGATGAGGTTATGTTGACTTGGTGCTTTTGTTCTTTCTCACAATAGAGTTATGAATACAATTTCATGGTTAGAAGTTGCCTTGAACACCCGGGGAAGCAAGACATGGATCTCATGAGAAAATACTTACATAAACCAAAAGGGGGGACAGAGACTGTCTAAATAAGCTTTGAGAACAAATAATTCTGAAATAAGCTGAAACCAATTTTGTGGTATAATGTAGGTCCAAAGCTGTCCACATTCAACAGAGGAGATGACTGTGTCTCGAGAAGGAAAGACACCCAACATAAAAAAAGCCAGTTAAGAAGAAAAAAAAAGGGGAGGAAGATGGCGGACTGAGAAGCTGCTAGCAGCGTGTGCTCTGATCACATCTTCGGGAAACGGTAGGATTTTCTGCCTTTAGCAGGCCAGTCAATAAGGGGTCCTAGTGGTGACACCAAAGAGGTGACTATAATTTAATTTGGGTTAAGAATTAGAGTAAAGGTGGCATGGACTAGCGGGCGGACTGCTCCAGACTTCCCAGGCGGCGGCGGGCAAGGCGGGTGCGCCGGGCATTGTCCTCCGCCCGGGAAGGCGGCTCCTCTGCCAGTTGCAGAGCGCTGCTGGGCAGCCGGCAGAGGACCCGAAGGGAGCACTATAGCTTGGGGGCTTTCTCTTGGGAATCTCCAGGGACCACCGCGACCCTGAGGGTGGATCCAAAGACTTCTTAAATATAGCTCTCATTGGATCAAAGGAATTGGAGCTAGTTTTCATTTTCGAGAAATCCTTTAAAAAAGTCTGGAGGGGGGGTTTCCAGGAAGATGGCGGACTGAGAAGCTGCTAGCCGCTGAGCTCCGAACACATCTCCTGGAAACAGTAGGATTTTCTGCCTTTAACAGGCCAGCCAATAAGGGGTCATAGTCACCAAGGAGGTGACTATAACTTAATTTGGGTTAAGAATTAGAGTAGGGGAAAAAAATTCTTTTTTCTTCCTTTTAATTTTCAAGTATACCTCCTTCCCCCCCCCCCCCCACATAAGCAGTCCCTGGGGACCAGCTCCTAGCAGGATACCCCACACCACCAAACAGGGTGCTTTTTTTGAATTCACTGATACACATTTGGGAATTTCCTTGCACTGCTCTTTAATTACAACTCTTTTTCTTATCTTCTCCCTTTTCTCTCTCTTGTCTCTCTCTCTTTTTTAATCTTGTCATACACTTCTTCCTTCTTCTTTGCCTTTCTGAATTTGTGAATTATTTTGGGGAAGAAATCTGACTCAGAGTGGACTCTCTATGTGTGTATCCCTGCTCTAGTTCCCTTTCCCATCTTGTTACCCCTAGAATATACAGTGGATAGTAGATTTGTATAACTGTCTATTCTTGCTATCCTCTCTTTCTTTTCTCTTTCTTCACTGGGATTTGGTTACTATTTTTTCATGGACTGGAGAAATTGTTTGGCTAACTGGTAACGATTAAACTACTTCAATACTTACTTCAGTTGCTAATGTAATTCCGGAGGTTGGTGAGTGCAATTGTCATAAAGGTATTTAGTACAGTGTTACTTGTACTCAAGACACAACAACTGAGGAACAACAGAGAATAAAAAAAAAGAAACACATAAATAAAAAATGGGTAGATCAAAAACAAATAAAACTGCTACTCCAATGAATGAAGACAAGAGCCCAGAAGAAACTACAAATCAGCCAGAAGTAACCATAGATAAGAAAAGTATGCAAGCAATAATAAACTTATTAATCACAGAAATGAAAACAACATTGGAGGAAAGGAATGGCAGTACTAGGGAAACAACAGTTGAGACCCCCAAGGAAAATACTGATTATCTTGAGGCAATTAGAGAACTGAAAGCTGAAATAGCTGTAATGAAGAAAGAAGCTGAGGCAAGGGAAAGCAGACTAACAGAAGCAGAAAACAGAATTAGTCAGACAGAGGATGAGTTAGAGAAAACTAAGAAGAGCTTAAAAAGAGATTGAGAAAAAGAAGAGCTTAAAAAGAGATTGAGAAAAAGAAGAGCTTAAAAAGAGATTGAGAGACACTGAAAACAACAACAGAGACATATGGGATGATCTCAAAAGAAGTAACATTCGTATAATTGGCCTGCCAGAGGAAGAAAGAGCGGAAGGGGAAGCAAACATTCTAGAGGAAATAATACAAGAAAACTTCTCAGACCTGAATAACAGAAAGGATATCAAGGTTCAAGAGGCCCAGAGAGTACCAAACAGAATCAACCCAGACCTGAAGACACCAAGACACATCATAGTCACAATGAGAAGAAGTAAGGATAAAGAAAGGATCCTAAAGGCTGCAAGAGAGAAACAAAAAGTCACATACAAGGGAAAACCCATAAGATTATCTGCAGACTTCTCCACTCAAACTCTAAAAGCCAGAAGGGAGTGGCAAGATATCTATCGAGCCCTGAATGAAAAAGGGTTTCAACCAAGGATAATATATCCTGCTAGACTTTCATTCAAACTAGATGGAGGGATCAAAACCTTCTTAGATAAACAACAGTTAAAGGAGGCAACCATCACCAAGCCGGCCCTGAAAGAGGTACTAAAAGACCTCTTATAAACAAGAACATCACTATAATACTTGCAATATATCAGAGCAAACAAATTTGTTTTAGAGTAATTGCACTACAATACATTAAATCCATAATATCAATAAATGTCAATGGCTTAAACTCACCCATCAAAAGGCACAGGGTGGGGGGATGGATCAGAAAACATAACCCAACCATATGCTGCTTGCAAGAATCCCATCTGTCACAACAAGATAAACACAGACTTAAAGTGAAAGGATGGAAAACTATCATACAGGCTAACGAACCACAAAAAAGGGCAGGGACAGCCATTCTCATCTCAGACACGATAGATTTTAAATTAAATAAAGTAATAAAAGATAGGCAAGGACATTAGATAATGATTAGAGGATCAATCAGCCAAGAAGACTTAACAATTATTAACATCTATGCACCCAACGAGGGACCATCTAAATACATTAAGCATCTACTGAAAGAATTTCAAAAATACATCAATAGTAATACAATAATAGTGGGAGATTTCAATACCCCACTCTCACACTTAGACAGATCAACAAAGCAGAGAACCAATAAAGATACAAGAGAATTGAATGAAGAGATCGACAGACTAGACCTCTTGGACATTTTCAGACTCCTCCACCCCCAAAAAACTGGAATACACCTTCTTTTCAAATCCACATAACACATACTCAAGGATAGACCACATGTTAGGCCACAAAGAGAGCATCAATAAATTCAAGAGCATTGAAATCATCCCAAGTATCTTCTCAGACTACAGTGGAGTGAAACTAACATTTAACAACAAACGGAAAATTATTAAAAGACACAGAATTTGGAAACTAAACAACATGCTCCTTAAGAACCACGGGGTCAGAGACTCACTCAAGCAGGAAATTCAAATGTTCCTGGAAACTAATGAAAATGAAGACACAACCTATCAAAATATTTGGGACACAGCTAAAGCAGTACTGAGAGGGAAACTTATAGCCATACAATCACATATTAAACACCAAGAAGAAGCTCAAATGAACGACCTTACTGCACACCTCAAGGACTTAGAGGAAGAGGAACAAAGGAACCCTAAAGCAACCAGAAGGACAGAAATCACTAAAGTTCGAGGAGAAATAAACAACATCGAAAATAAAAGAACCATACAAAAGATCAATGAAGCCAAATGTTGGTTCTTTGAAAGATTAAACAAAATTGACAAACCCCTAGCCAGAATCACCAAACAAAAAAGAGAGAAGACTCAAATTAATAGAATGGTAAACGATGCAGGAGATATCACAACTGACACCATAGAAATCCAGAGAATCCTGTGAAACTTCAATAAAGAACTATATGCCACCAAGCTAGAGAATCTGGAAGAAATGGAACAATTCCTAGAAACCTATGCACTTCCAAAACTGAACCAAAAAGAACTACAAAACCTAAATGCACCAATCACAGACAAAGAAATTGAAACCGTTATTAAGAATCTCCCCAACAACAAAAGTCCTGGACCAGATGGCTTCACAAACAAATTCTACAAAACTTTCAGGAAACAGTTAATACCCATACTTCTTAAGCTATTCCATAAGATTGAAGAAACAGGAATACTCCCTTCCACCTTTTATGAAGCCAACATCACCCTGATACCAAAAGCTGACAGGGACAGAACAAAAAAGGAAAACTACAGAACAATATCTCTGATGAACATAGATGCCAAATTATTAAACAAGATCTTGGCCAACCGGATACAGCAACACATCAAAAATATTGTTCATCATGACCAAGTGGGATTCATCCCAGGAATGCAAGGCTGGTTCAACATCTGTAAGTCAATCAATGTCATTCACCACATCAATAAAAGCAAAGCCAAAAACCACATGATTATCTCAATAGATGCAGAGAAAGCCTTTGACAAGATCCAACACCCATTCATGCTCAAAACTCTACAAAAAATGGGAATAGATGGGAAATTCCTCAAGATAGTGGAGTCTATATATAGCAAACCTACAGCCAACATCATACTCAATGGACAGAAGCTGAAAGCATTCTCCCTCAGATCGGGGACTGGACAGGGCTGTCCACTGTCACCGTTACTCTTCAACATAGTATTGGAAGTTCTTGCCATAGCAATCAGGTAAGAGAAATAAATCAAAGGCATACAGATTGGAAGGGAAGAAGTCACGCTCTCACTATTTGCAGATGATATGCTAGTATACATAGAAAGACCTAAAGAATCCAGTAGAAAATTACTGGAAGTTATTAGGCAATATAGCAAGGTATCAGGTTACAAAATCAATGTACAAAAATCAGTGGCATTTCTTTATGCAAACACTAAAACTGAAGAAGAAGACATCCAGAAATCACTCCCATTTACTGTTTCAGCAAAATCAATCAAATACCTAGGAATAAAGTTGACCAAAGAAGTGAAAGACTTGTATGCTGAAAACTATGAGTCGCTATTCAAGGAAATAGAAACTGATACCAAGAAATGGAAAGATATCCCATGCTCATGGATTGGAAGAATAAATGTCATCAAAATGAATATTCTCCCCAGAGCCATATACAAATTTAATGCAATACCCATCAAAGTTCCACCAAGCTTCTTTAAGAGAATAGAACAAATACTACAATCATTTATCTGGAACCTGAAAACACATAGAATTACCAAAACCATCTTAAGGAAAAGAAACAGAAATGGAGGCATCACACTCCCAGACCTTAAACCTATTACAAAGCCATCATCATCAAAACAGCATGATACTGGAACAAAAATAGGCACACAGACCAGTGGAACAGAATTGAAAGCCCAGAAGTAAATCCCAACACCTATGGGCAGCTAATCTTTGTTAAGGGGGCCCAAAGGATTAAATGGAAAAAGGAGGCTCTCTTCAATAAATGGTGCTGAGAAAACTAGGTTGAAACATGGAGAAGAATGAAATTGAACCACTTTATCTCACCAGAAACAAAAATCAACTCCAAATGGATCAAAGACCTAGATGTCAGACCAGAAACAATCAAATACTTAGAGGAAAACATTGGTAAAACACTTTCCCACATACACCTCAAGGACATCTTTGATGAATCAAACCCAATTGCAAGGAAGACTAAAGCAGACACAAACCAATGGGACTACATCAAGTTGAAAAGCTTCTGCACATCCAAAGAAACTATTAAACAAACAGAGAGACCCCTCACAGAATGGGAGAAGATCTTCACATGCCAGACATCAGACAAGAAATTAATCACCAAAATATATAAAGAGCTCAGCAAACTTAGCACCAAAAAAGCAAATGACCCCATCCAAAAATGGGCAGAGGATATGAACAAAACATTCACCTCAGAGGAGATCCAAAAGGCTAACAAACATATGAAAAACTGCTCTAGGTCACTGATTGTCAGAGAAATGCAAATTAGGACAACACTAAGATACCATCTCACTCCTGTAAGAATGGCATACATCAAAAAGGACAGCAGCAACAAATGCTGGAGAGGATGTGGGGACAGAGGAACCCTTTTACATTGCTGGTTGGAATGTAAATTGGTACAGCCTCTGTGGAGAGCAGTCTGGAAAACTCTCAGAAGGCTAGACATGGACCTTCCATATGATCCAGTAATTCCTCTCTTGGGCTTATACCCCAAGGACTCCATAACACCCAACCAAAAAGAGGTGTGTACTCCTATGTTCATAGCAGCACAATTCATAATAGCTAAAACCTGGAAGCAACCCAGGTGCCCAACAACAGATGAGTGGCTGAGAAAGCTGTGGTATATATACACAATGGAATACTATGCAGCTATCAAGAACAATGAACCCACCTTCTCTGACCCATCTTGGACAGAGCTAGAAGGAATTCTGTTAAGTGAACTTAGTCAGAAAGATAAAGATGAGTATGGGATGATCCCACTCATCAACAGAAGTTGACTAAGAAGATCTGAAAGGGAAACTAAAAGCAGGACCTGATCAAATTGTAAGTAGGGCACCAAAGTAAAAACCCTGTGGTGAGGGGTAGACATGCAGCTTCCTGTGCCAGTGGGGGGTGGGAGTGGGCGGGAGGGATGGGTCACAGTCCTTTGGTGGTGGGAATGGTGTTTATGTACACTCCTAGCAAAATGTAGACATATAAATCAGTAGTTAATTAATATGAGAGGGAGAAAATCAGTTGTATGTCTCAAAGTTTCTCAAAACACAAACTGAATCTTTTTAATATATAGGCTGTGTATTTGATATGCGGACTCTCTCAAAAGCCTAGACCAAGTAGATTAGAAGCATCCAATAGAACAGCTATATACAAGATACTGGATACTGTACAGCAAACCATAACAAAAGGACTTTTCAAAGTTAACCCAATTACCAAATAATGTGATGATAACATTAACTATCGATTGTCTTTTTGAACCCTAAGACAGCAGGAACCTCACATCTCCACTATAGAGCCCGTAAATCCCCCAGTCCTGGAACCCTTGGATAGGGCCCACTTTCCCGTATGCATCTCCCAATCCAAACCAAATAATATTGCATCCGCCGATCACAACCTAACCAACGCAACGATTGCCACCTCAACATGCTTCACCTCAGACTGTGTCTAGAGACTTCACGTATGGAATGACAACCCTTCAGCTTCATTACTCGGGTGAGACCTTTCCTTTTATAGTACACTCTAATTTCATCTCAGGTAGTTCACTTTCTAACAAAGTCCCATAACCTAGATATACACCAGTTTCTGTGAGAGAGAGCATATGTTCACACATATCCATAAACTACTGCAAAATATATACCTGAAAGCAGAAGTACACTAGAGTTTGCAGTGAGTACCTCCCTAACACTTCCTCTCCACTATTCCAAGCTTGGGATCCATGATTGCTCAACAAATTGTTTGGCTTCGTATGTTAACTCTCTTTTCAATCACCAGGTTCCAGATGCCACCAGGATGCTGGCCAGGCTTCCCTGGATTGAAGACCCCACCAATATGTCCTGGAGCTCAGCTTCCCCAGAGACACACCTTACTAGGGAAAGATAGAGACAGACTGGAAGTATGGACCGACCAGTCAACGCCCATGTTCAGCGGGGAAGCAATTACAGAAGCCAGACCTTCTACCTTCTGCAACCCTCAATGACCCTGGGTCCATGCTCCCAGGGGGCTAGAGAATGGGAAAGCTATCATGGGAGGGGGTGGGTTATGGAGATTGGGTGGTGGGAATTGTGTGGAGTTGTACCCCTCCTACCTTATGTCTTTGTTCATTAATCCTTTCTTAAATAAAAAATTTTAAAAAAAAAGCCAGTTAAAAAACTGAAGGTGAGGAAGGACTGGCCTCGAAGGTCAGATCTCCTCCAGAGAAAGTCAATAAAACTTCCACTTGGTAGGGCCATTTCTGAGTTTTTTCGCACCTGCAAACCCAAGGGAAGGAAAGTATGCATTCTGGTGACAGGATTCAATTAATTACAGGATCCATGATAAACATTTAGCTGCATAACTTTGACAGAAAGCAAATGTATCATCTCAAGAGGAATTCAATGTTATAAATAAATAAGTGCAATTAGGATGATAAACAAACTTACCTACTTGAAACCCTTTCATTATTAAGAGAGAGAAAGACAGACAGCGTGCAAATTTGGGCAAGACAGGGAGTGTACAGAAAGAAATTAAATGACTCCAAAACAGAGTAGTGGGTGAATAGTGATTGGCAATCTTAGATGGATGAAATCCATTTATCTCTTTGAAGCTTCTGGAATATACAAATGGTTGGTTTAGTCTTAATGTCTTTCTGTGATGATGGCAAACTTCTAAACCTTAAGTAACCAAGAGATAATATCTTGACTTTAATTCCATCTTATTTTATTTTTGGTATTCTTGTCCAATCCACATAGTACTTTTATTTTATTTAAATTTATTTTTATTAGTTACTTACAAGAAAGATTACAGGGGTATAGTTCTACTCCCCACCCATCACCATAGTTCTGGGAATCCTCCAATACACACCACAGCCCCAAGATAACTACCAAAGTTCTCACAAAGTCTGAGGTTTTTTTTCAAGTTCACGTGTTTAAATTCTTTACATTGCATATATAAGTGAAACCAACTAGTAGTTGTCTTTCAGAGAAATTCAGATCACATGGTAACAGATATAAACTATAGATATAAACTATGTTGCATCCCTGAACACAAAAAATTAAAGGATAAAACTCCTTGACTTTACCTCTCCCCCACCCATCTCAAATTAAAAAAAATAATAATTCATAGCTGATGAGTGGGGAAAAGGTAGTACAATCATTATGCAAAATAATTTATTGCTTAAGACTTCAGGGTTTCAGGTTCAATCCCAGTCAACATCATAAAGCGAGCTGAAAAATGCTCTGGTAGAGAGAGAGAGAGAGAGAGAGACAGACAGACAGAGAATGAGGAGAGAGAGAAGGAGGAGAGAAGAAGGAGGAGGAGAAACAAGAAAAAAAGAAGAGAAAAACTGACTCAGGAGATGAATTCTAGGCCTCTTGCATACAGAAACAGTAGAAATACCACAGCACTGCTCCACTATTTATGGAGCTCTTCCAGTACATTCCATGCTGTTACGTTCCTGTGCCAAGTCTCAAACCCTAGCCTTCACATATGACAAAGAAAATTCTCTACTGGGTAAGCTGTCTCCCATGCAACCCCTCAGGTCATTCTTACAATAATTTTTCTCATAAATACTGCCTCATTCAAATGTAAATCATGTAAAAGAAGAACACATAACATTCAAACACAATGTTATGCAGTGTAAGAGAATTAGCAACAGTCTCTAACACCACATGGTATGTTTTAGGAACTGTTCAACAAATACTTCAAAAGAAGTCATCACACAGTTTTAAAAGATTTATTTATTTATTAATTTTTATGGGGGAGGGAGTGTGTGTGTGAGTGTGTGTGTGTGTGTGTGTGTGTGTGTGTGTGTGTGTGTGTGTGAGCGAGAGAGAGAGTGAGAGAGAGAGAGAGAGAGAAAGGGAGGGAGAGAGAGAGAGAAAGAGAGAGAGAGAGAGAGAGAGAGAGACCAGAGTACTGCTCAGTTCTAGCATAGGTGATACTATTGAACCTGCAGTCTTTTGCGGCCTCTGGCATGGAAGATAGTATCTCACAAACCCTCACAGTTTTGTCTAGATCAGTGTTATCACTGTGGGTTATTTGATCTCCGGGAACATTTAGCAAACTCTACAGGAATTATTGATTGCTCTAAAATGTGGGAGAGGTGTTATCAACTGACACGCAATAAGCGGAACCCACGGAGACATCTAAAAAATCTACAAAGCACAGACAGCCCCTAAAAAGACACATCTGGCCCCAAGTGTTGGGCAGTCATGGTTCCCTGGACTATACACCTGAAAACATTCAGTGGGTCAGGTAACAACCCCTTACAAGCATCCCTTTGCATATCAGGTCCTATATATAGAAATCAGAGAAGACTCTTCAGATTGCAAGGAAAAAAACCCACCAACTCAGCCTCAAGTAAAATAGTACAATCCTTAACTCTAGTAGCTAAAGCCTACAACTGGAACCCTCAAAGAACTGAGTACACCTGGCACCCTCACGTGGACTCTGCTCAGATGACCCAGCATGTCTACAAACACTTTTACAGCTCTGTCCTTTTGGGGTTATTTGCCTGTTTTAGGAACAACTTCTGTTTCTCATAAACTGAGAGAGGGCATGAAAAGGGATGTGGAGGTTTTTAATTTTCTATGGATTGACTGGTGTTACTATGGATTTTGAGGGGTTTTTTTGTTTGTTTCTTTTTCCTCTCTGGAAACAGTTTGTTTAATTTAAGTGTTTCCCACAGTAAAATTTAAAATATTATATTTATTTATTTGCCTCCAGGGTTATTGCTGGGGCTCGGTGCCTGTACTATGAATCCACTGCTCCCGGTGACCATTTATTTTTATTTTTATTTTACAGGACAGAAAGTAACTGAGAGGGGAGGGGAGACAGAGATGGGTGGAGAAAGATAGACATCTGAAGACCTGCTTCACCACTCATGAAGTGTTCCCCTGCAGGTGGAAAGTTGGGCTCAAACCTGGGAACTTGCACATGATGGTGTGTGCACTTAACAAGATATGCTACTACCCAGCCCCCTACACAGTGTAATTTAAAATCTCTAGTACTTAAGCATGAATGTTGTATAATATAACGTCACTCTGAGATGTTTTATGTAGCCTCATCCATCAGCAATGGTCTCTGGTAAGTTTGAGGGCATTTACAGTTCCTGAAAGATCAGTTAAATATAATGTTAAATTGGTATTTTTCCTTTCCTTTTAAAATTGAAAATACAATATGTGGGTTTCCCCAATAATTCATTTATACCTGTAATCTCAAATACAATATGAGCTTTTTAATGATTAGAAGAATATGCTTAAATGTTTAAATAATTGCAAAGAACAAAAAAATAAATCACTGTTTCTTTCTCAACCAAAATAAGTAAATAAACAACTCATCTGAGCTTAATTGGACGTTCCCTCAAATTCAAAAGTCCAAGAAAACTCATGCTGGGAGCACTTTCAACAAAGATGGGATGATGGATTCAAGTTTCCGGAACTATGCTAACTATGTTCTGTCTTAATTGAAATCTTGTCTTGTAAATATTCATTTATTTGTATTGCACCAAAAAAAGGACTTGGGGGGGTTGGGGTTCAGATTCTGGAGCATGATGGTGGAGGAAGAGCGAGGTAGGGGGTTAGAGTGCAGACAACTTAGAAATTACATGCATGTACCAACTACTATATTTACTGTCAAATGTAAGCCCAATTAAACTCTCAATTAAAAAAAAGAATAATAAAGAATGTGGAAATTTTTCTTTGGTAGCAAAATAAAATTAATCATAAAAGATGAAGGATTTTTTTTTTTCATTCATCATGGCCAGCCACTCAGAGGCAGTGAAACTTCAATAACAGTGTCTTTACTGTTAAAAATGATGTTGGCGATGACATCATTATGTTGATGAGAATGTCACCTTGTCAGCCTTTTTCCTGAAAAATTGTATATCTGTATTTGCTTTCAACCTTTAAATCACTTTTTTAAATGTATTTTGTTCGGTTTCAGTTTCACAATATTCTAAGACTAATCTATTTTGAAGATTAGAACTTTTTTTTTGGTATGGTCATATTCATTGTACCCAAGATCAATGAACTTGAAGAGAGCTTGGTGAGAAAAGCCCCTATTTTACATACAAGGAAATCAAGAATGGATATTTCAGAGAAATCTCTTTGAGATTCCAAAGAAGTGAGTAGAATAATCATAACATGAATGCTTCTGACCATGTGTGTCTCGAGAAATATTTGGGAACTTGTTCCTCGCTTCTTGTGGTTCTCTGTCTCCACTGCACACTAAGCTGTTACTTTTCAGCCTCTGTCCATTTGTCTACATGACTGCTCATGCCAGGCCAGAAACTACTAAAATGGTTCACATTCTGGTTTCTTTTACAACCCAAAGTTTGGAAACTGCAGTTCTAACTTAAGGCAGCTGAGCAAAGCCATGTACAGACCCTACTGTGTTGAAGGTTGGAGACTCTATCCACATCCCAGACTGTGGGGTCTTGGTGGACAGATTGAGCCTGGTTTGTCTTTGAAATGAACTTGTAGCCTAACAAAGTGAAAATCTTCCATAACTACTTGCTCAATTAATTTGTGTGTCTACTCATTGACATGCAGTAGGAAGAAACTTTTTTTTCTCCTTTTTTATTAGGGATTTAATATTAATTTACAAATTTATAAGGAAAATTCTTATGGGGAATAAACTCTTCTAAGCATCTTACAAGCATGATAGCATTAGATCCTCAAAATAGCCCTTTGAAATTAGGGTCAGAGTAAGCATAAGCCCTTAATAAAATGTAATGAGAAGGTACTTTACCTTTGCTGTATTTTCCCCCACACCCATGGCACCACTCTAACAGTGAAAAAAACATCAGATACAGCCAAGTGAAGGGAAAATTTGTAGAATACCTGGCCATCCTCACTCAAAATTTCAGAGTCATTAAACCCAGGAAAGTCAGAGACACTGTCTCAGCCCAAAAAAGCCTAACTAGACACAATAACTAGATGCATTGTAGTGTCTGGAGTTGTCCCTGGAGCAGTAACAAATGTCATAAGATGCTATGTAAAAGATGCAAAACAAACAAACAAACAAACAAACAAACAAAAAAACAGAGCAACTGAATGAAGGGTCTTTAAGAACCCTTGGATCAACCTTTATGGCTCTTTTGTAAATCTCAAAAAAATGCTTGATAAATGTATCGTTTGCTGAAAAATATGATCCTCTGAAATAGGAGCTATTTGTCCAGCGAGCCTAGAAATCATTACTTCTGAGCCTTATTATTATTATAGCAATTTCTCAGACTTTTATCTAATGTGAGCACTTAACCAGGTGCGCCACCACCTGGTCCTTTTTCATATCTAAGACTTAGGTTTACACCATAGAACCCTTCCGGAGTTCTTGAGAATTCAGTTTCGAAAGGGGACTTCAAAGGGATCATCTCTCTGCTTGGAAGTATAAGAGAACCATGAATCCTATGGAACACAATGGAGGAGTCTATAGGGTCATCCCCAGGAGCTGATACAATAACAGTTGCCTGAGAACTCCCAGGGAAAAACAGTGCAGGTCTGATTTAGAGGCATGACTGGAGACCTCCTCAAAAGACCCTGTGAGTCTAGGATGTCTGAGTAGGCTAAAAAATGGTCCCAACTCAGTGGGAAGGAAGTCATCCAAATTGACCTCTAACACCATCAGGACACCAGACTTTTGGCCTCCACAGTCCAAGACCCACACCTGCTTTCAATCAGGAAAAACAAATTTGCCATTATTGGAGCACCTCTCTCACACAAATACATCTGTTGACTCTATGAAGCTTATCCTCTCAGCTACTTGATGTAGGGAATATCCTAAGCTTTCAAGATCTAGGCCCAAGTGCATCTCCTAGCCTTCTCTTCAACACTCTTGCTTCTAACAGAGCATTACAATCTGCTCATTTCTGCGATAAGATAGCACTTTATAAATACTGTTGGTCAATTTTCTTATCTTTCATAACTAGCAATCTCCTCATTCCTTCCAGTGCTTCCATTTGCTGGATGTGCTATGGCTTATTGAGCATTGATCTATTTATAAGCATTTAGCTTGTTTTCATGATGTCACAGTGCTTTGTTACAAATCCTTACATGTTTTTGTAGGACAAAATTGTTTTGACTACTTAAAAGAAAAAAACTTGCAATGCCTACACTAAAAGACATATCCATCACATCAAGCCACATATTTTATGGTCACCACATAATGGAGTCATGTAGCTCAGCTGGTATCAGTCTCTGTCATGCCTTGCAGCATTTAGAACTTTTTGTGCCTATGCACTTAACATAGTTAAGCAGGTACAGTTGTTATATCCATTTTATAGATGAGAAAATTGAAACCCAAATAAAGTAAAAATATGGATAAAATAAAAAAAATCCAAGAATTTAACCACTGATAGATTTTTAAAAAATGATTTGGCTCCTGGCTTCTGATTCTGCAGTCTATAGTGTTCACCCCTCTGTGGTTTCTCCCAAAGGCCATGTACTCAGAGCTGAGTCTATTCTCATAGCCCCTACAGCCTCCTACACTCTGTTCATGTCCTTTCCACGATAGGTGATTGGGAATCAAAGCAATTGGTGTGGGGCTGATTTCTCTTCTTCTGGTTTGAATTATTTCATGAAATCAGGATTATGCTGATATTTTTCATGTTACATCCCAGGAGATTATGATTATTTGCTTTTATTCATTTTTTTCTATCAGCTTCTTCTACTAAATCCTTCTCAGGATAAGCTTCCGGATCTTCATGAAATTGCACAGGATGAGGAGGCTTTACTGAGTCTTAAGCTAGTTGGCTTCATAGGGTGGGTCATGAGGCCTCACAGGAAGAAAGGCACTGACAAGATCTTTGCCTTTTGGACCATTTTGCTCATAAACTTTTGGCTCCCGCAGGCAAAACTCATTTTTTTCAATACTCCCACCTACAAAACCTACATGAATTTAGTTATGAACAGAATGCTTGTGAAGCCAAGTAAAAACAAGTTATGTACCCTAGGGTCATGGCTACCATGTTCTTTGGTCAGTGGTCTGATACTAACATATAATGAGAAGTAGCAAGAAAATATGGAATAAATTAACTTCCCTCCTGTTCTCTTAGGTTTTCTGATCTGTTAAGTGGAAGGTTAGAAGGAGGATTGTCACAGAAGTAACTATGAAATTGCCACAGTCACCAGTGTCTATCTGTGAGCTAACCACAGTCACTAGTGTCTCACTGCAATTTCATCACATAGCTCAAAGGACTTAATGAAGGGAATGAGAAGAGAATTTTCTAGTCCAGAAAGGATTGTCATGTCTCCCAACAAAAAGATTTGTTGAGAGGGAGATACTGACAAATTTAGCAAAAGTATCAAGGATATAATACATCTTTAAAATATAGATTTATATTTTAATGAAGCAGAGAAATTAGAGTGCTGTTCAGCTCTGGCTTACTGTGATAACAAGAATGCAGCTGGAACTTTGGGGCATGCAAGTCTTGTGTGCTGCCACATTGCTATCTTCCTTGTTCCAACTTAACACATTTTAAAAGTCTTGCTACTAACTACCATTCTGACTTTATAAATTATCAGCTAACTGAGAAATCCAGCATACCCTCAGGTAGAATGCACTGAAGACATTTGTAATGTCATCAACAATTGAAATATCTTGATAAGTGGGCTGGTATAGCAGGGAGGGTTCCCTACTCAGTATTATATGTGATCTGGAAATGAAAGGTTAAATGAAAATCTAACAACATGATGGACTTAATGAAAAATTAAGGGACAAGGTAAAATTTATAATAAGACCATTGATGTAAGTTGAAATACATGTACAAAATTTGACTAAGGCCACAGAGGTAAGAATAGCAGCTATTGGAGTGGAAGGCAGTTATTTACAGAGGAGTTTGAGACTGTTTTTTGTGTGCTAGATACCTTCTGTATCTTGATCCTAGTGACACTGTGAGTATGTCTATATGTGGTAGCCATTGACAATATACATAGATTTGTCTAAATATGTGTGTATGCATCCAAGGCAATGGTAGAAATTCAACAAAAATATAAACAGTGATAAACTATACAAAAAATATAAACAAAATGGTAAAAAAAAAATCATGGATAAATTGCTATATAAGGCTAGTTGGTGGGAAGGGATGCTGTCATGTTACTGTTCTTGACCAACCATAGCAGCCAATATCTAAGTTGCAGACATCAGAAGCAACTCCTAGAATTGATCATAAGGACACTGGTTAGCTCAAATAACTGAGAATAATGTTAGTGAAATGGGATCAGAAAGTATACCAGTCCTAAGGAATCTGAGAAACCATCAAGATTTTTCTACAGAGATCATGATCTGGTTGCAGCATCTGGCTCTGTTCCCTTCACACAGAACTCTATTGGCGGTCTTTAGTAGATTTTAATGGTCCCCAAAGTCTTTGTGGGTTTCCCACAAGACTCCAAGTCTGAGTGAGAACATAGGATTGACCAAGCAATGATTTATGTTTGAACTAGACTCACAGGAGGTAGGAAGAAGGAATAAGTATCTTCATTTTCTTTTGACTTCTAAAGTGACATAGGAATTTCCCCAAAAGAAAGGGTATTTGTTGCATATAAATCCAATTCCAATTACTGTCGTTGCTTTGATCAGTGGGGGCAGAGGGTGCAGGGAGGACAGTAAAGTTCTGAGTTTGGCCTTGACAGCAAAACCAAGTGCATTCATGAAACATTAAGCTCCAAGCAAGAAACAGACTGAAGCAGAATTGTAGATACCAAGGTGGTGGACTCAGACTGTAAGTATTATCAGGGATTTGTTGAATGTATTAAGCAGGGCCATCATTCTGGTTTTCCCAGGACTGTGGGGACTGGGACTTTGAGCTTTTAGTGCCAACACTAGTAAAATTCCAGGTAATCCTGGACAAGTTGATCATCCCTTCCATTAGACAGATACATCCATGGAGGGAGAGAATAATAGAGCTTATAGCAGATTTATATTGGGTCGCTCCCCAAAGCTGGGCCAGCATTTCTTAGCTCTCAAAGGAAATTCAGAAAAAAAAATTTTTTTGACTGAGTATGAGACTACAATAAAAAATGTTAAATATTAATGACTTTTTTTCCCAGGCGCTTCTGATTGAATCTAGAGTGTTTATCCACGATTTGAGGCATGATGATAATGAAGTAAAATCCCTATGCTACTCTTCTAGTTTCACCCAGGGCAAAAACTCGATTCTACACAGCTATCAAAGTTAAATCCAGGGAGTCTATGGCAGGGTCTTGTAAATTGCAAAGCATTATGCAAATGTCAGTAAGATATTATTATCATACTAGTTTGTGAAGGTCCCTTGTGGTATAGATGATTTTTTATATGACAAGGATCTATGCTTTTTCTGTGCTGAATTAATAATTCACTTATGCTAATAAAACAAAGAAATCCACTTGCCAGTGTCTCAAAACAATCTCCTTTCTTCCCATGAATTCTAATGTGGTTGAGCCTCTCTCTCTTTTCCCCTTTCTCCTTTCTCCTTTCTCCTCCTCCTCCTCCTCCTCCTCCTTCTTCTTTTTCTTAACTGGCAAATGTAAAAGATGAGATGGAAAGTCTGAGAATTATTTTCAGCATAATGTCCATGGACTATTTTTTAAAATATGAGAAATGTTCTTCTCTTTTTCTAAGCCTCAGAGAGTGCCTGCCAAATGCAGATCATTTGAACTTACTACCCATTGTTTTGGTCAGAAAGTAAGAGACCTGCACTCATGGATGTCTTTCTTTCTTTCCCATCGAAATGTCATCTGCTTCACCAACATGGCATTGGGTCGACCTCACAAGGTCAACCAAGGGAGAGAGCTGTTCTGAGGTCTAGGAGGTTTCTAGAGCTTTTCAGGCAATCAAATAGACCAATCCTTTTTCTATAAATGGCTTCTGGTACCTTGAGATGTTCTAGAATGAGGGTTCATGTACTTAAAGAAGGTTTTGAATTATTATTATCTTCATCATCACTGTTATTATGATTATTTTGCCACCAACATTATCACTGTGACTCCATCCCTATATGACTCTACCACTCCTGGAAGCTATTGTCTTGACAGTTGGTCAGAGGCAGGGAGAGAGAGAGAGAGAGAGAGAGAGAGAGGAAGAGAAAGAGAGAGAGAACATATGGTGACATATAGCACTGCTCTACTACTTATGAAACTTCCCTCCCTATAGAGGGGAACTAAGGGCTTGAGCCCAGGTCTTTATGCTCTACCAGATGAGTCACCACCTATCTAGGTTCTGAATCTTAATGAATATTACCCAAAGCTTGATATCTCATTTCCAATGGGAGCTCTCAGTCCATCCCTCCATCATCTCCCTGAACACTGAGATGAGTTGGTCCTTAAAGGGCAGTGAAGGATAATGCACATACCAGAAAAAAAAGTCATTTATGTCTAGCTAATGACTATTGGTAGGATACTTCTATATCTGGTATAGTTCTAGGCACTCTGTGTGAGAGGTGTTAGATGGAAAAACATAAACTCTGGGTAAATAACTGGTTGTAAATGACAGCTATGTCACTCTTACTGGTGTGGTCTTGGGGTGAAGACTTAACTTTTCTGTGCTTCATCCCCTGATCTGTAAGATGGAAGTAAAGCAGTGCTTATCCTGTAGACTGCACTGAATGTCAAATGATTAGTCATGGCAGTATTCATGATGTACTGTGCAACACTTCAGGTCCTGTCAATGGGTTCAACTCAACACTATCTTTACAACTATACTAAGATGTTGTTGACCTTTCACTTGCAGATACTTTTAGAAACACAGAGTGAAGTCTTCCTAAAACTGCATGGAGTATGAAACTGCAACAGATATTAAAGGTGATGTATAGAATTAGAAAGCAATGCCCTCTTTCCACCAAAATCTTGACTTGGAGGTCATCACTATTATTTTATATAGTTAAATCAATTTTTAAATAATTTTATTAGCAGTCAATCGGTATCGAACAGTCAATCGGTATCGAACAGGCCATGGCCGGTGCGCCGCTATGTTCCATCGCTGGGGAGCCAGAGACAACCCGAACTGCCCCTGCGGCTACAGACAGACTATGACCCACATAGTCAACGACTGCCACCTCTCCAGATTCAAAGGAGGTCTCGAAAATTTACATCAGGCTCAACCTGACGCTGTTGACTGGCTACGGAAGAAGGGCAAATGCTAGAAGAAGAAGATTAGCAGTTTGTTACAAGACTGTAAGATTAAAAGCTTAGACCAGGGAGAAAAGGAGCAACCTGTGGCACAGCTATATACAAATACTATTAAAGGACATAAATTATAGTGATG
Source organism: Erinaceus europaeus (assembly GCF_950295315.1). NCBI lineage: Eukaryota > Metazoa > Chordata > Mammalia > Eulipotyphla > Erinaceidae > Erinaceus > Erinaceus europaeus. The sequence continues at coordinate 36,439,790 of NC_080162.1, forward strand.
TGTATGACACAGCAAATCCTAACAAAGGGATTTTTGAAAGTTAACCCAATTGGCAAATAATGTGATTACAGCCCTACCTATCTATTGTCTTCTTAAACCCTAAGACAGCAGGAACCTCCCACTTCTTCTATAGAACCTGTATTTCCCCCTGTCCTGGAACCTCTAGGGTGGGGCTCACTTTCCTGCATGCTTCTCTCGATGCATACCAAATAATACTGCATCTACCCATCCCAACTTAATCAACACAATGAGTACCACCTGAGCATGCTTCAATTCAGACTGTGTCCAGAGATGTCAGGCATGGAATGTCAACCCTTCACCCTCATTACTCAGGTGAAACCTTTCCTTTCACAGTATTCTCTAATTCCATTCCAGGTGGTTCACTTCCTAACAAAGTCCCAAAACCTAGATAAAGACCAGGTCCCATAAGATAGAGCATATGTTCACATGTATCCATAAATTAGGGCAAAATATATACCTGAAAGCAAAAATACACAACAGTCTGCAGTGAGTCAGTATCAAGTTCATAAAATAGCATCTAATTAGACTTAATACCCTCCTCACCTACTTCCTATTACAGTTCTATCACTCACTCCAAAGCTAACCTTATCAAAGCAAGGGCTGCAAAAGCTGAATAAAGGCAAGAGACAGGCATGCTTTAAGGGTGACTCTTTAGTCACTATCAGGCCACCCTATCAGCCCTGGTCGGGGAATCCTGAGATTCCCAAACAGACATGATGGACCTAGACCTCAAATAAATCCCTGTCGCCTTGTTACCAGTCATCTCTGTCTGGAACAACACAATAGACCCCTTTGTGGGCCCCCATAGGACCTTGCCCTCAACTTGGATCAACAGTGGTAGAGAATGTTCCATGCTCCCAAGGGACAATGGACAACATACTCTATGCTACACCTGAGGAAGATAGGTCTATATTGGGGCAGCTCGGAATGTTCCTACTCATGACCACAGAATGTGAGCTCAGATCTACAGGGATGCAGAGGTCATATAGGCTCCTAAGCTGAATATGGGCCCCAGACCAAATCAAATCGATGGGGTTTACAGTCAACAATATTTATACCTCTTTCCCAAATTAGGCAGCTACTCTCTTCCCTGATCCAGCTTTCTGGTCCTTTTTCCAGCCATGACATTGACATCATCTCCCCAGACAATAACTTGGATCCACCTGCATATCAGATTTCAGGCTCAGGGGGAAAAGAAAAAGAAAGAAAGAAAAAAAAAACTAGTATAGGCACGGGCCCTTTGGAATATAACAAAAATATGCCTACTAGCTATCTACAAAATGGAGGACCCCCCCCCCAACTCTTCATCTGCACTATTCCTGCCTCTAGAGGTCCATGGTTCATCAACAATTTGTTTGGCTTTGTATGTTAACTCTCTTTTCAACCACCAGGTTCCAGATGCTAGCATGAGGCCAGCCAGACTTCCCTGGACAGACAACCCCACCAATGTGTCCTGGAGCTGTGCTTCCTCTGAGCCCTTCCCCACTAGGGAAAGAGAGAGACAGGCTGGGAATATGGATCAACCTGTCAACGCCCACGTTCTGCAGGGAAGCAATTACAGAAGCCAGACCTTCAACCTTCTGCATCCCACAATAACCTTGGTCCCATACTCCCAGAGGGTTAAAGAATAGGAAAGCTATCAGGCGAGGGGGTGAAATGTGGAATTCTGGTGGAGGGAATTGTATGGAGTTGTACCCCTCTTGTCCTATGGCTTGGTCAATGTTTTCTTTTTATAAATAAAAAAATTAATTTGAAAAATATTACAGGAGAGGTAAGCACATGTGGCACAAAGTACAAGGACTGGCTTAAGAATCCTGGTTCAAGCCCCCAGCTCCACACCTGCAGGGGAGTCACTTCATAATCGGTGAAGCAGGTCTGCAGGTGTCTACCTTTCTCTCTCCCTCTATGTCTTCCCATCTCTCTCCATTACTCTCTGTCCTATCCAACAATAATTACATCAATAACAACAACAACGATAACTACAACAATAAAAACAACAAGGGCAACAAAAGGAAATAAATAAATAAATATTAAAAGATTACAATATATATTTTTTACCATACACACCACCAAAGTCCCATATCCTCACCCTCCAACCTCCTAAAGATAACCACAATGGTTCTTGTAAATCTTACAGTTTGCTTGCTTCCGTTTTGTCTGGACTTTTTTGGGGCACATTCTTATAAATCAGATCTCTAGATTACACATATGAGTGAAACCATCTGTAGTTGTCTTTCAACTTTTTACTTATTTCTCTGAGCATAATCACCTACAGTTCCATCTATTTTGTCCCAAAGGACACAATATCATCTTTTTTTCATTGCAGAGTAATATTCCATGGAATATATATATACCAGAACTTATTTAGCCAGTCATCTGATGATGGCCATATAGGCTGCATTCACTCTTTGGCTATTGTGAATGATAAATCTATGAACATAGGGGTACACATGTTCCTTCTAATTGGTGTTTGAGTGTCCATGAGATGTGTAAGAGTGGTATTGCTGTGGGACTACCTATATCCACATTAGACAGCACATCATCTTACAAAGTTAAAGATACTGGATATAGGTTAAGGTTTAGAGTACTGGATATATGCATCCATAGGCAATGGGAAATTATATAACTCAAAGTAATAGTACTCGGTTATTAGACTTAGACCTAATAAACCTGGAATCCTAGTTGAAGTGCCTAATGAAGGCATCATAAAATCTCTAATTGATTAGACTTAGGCCAAATTAGCTTGGGCATCCAGCATAAAGGCCTATAGAAGACAGATCCAAAAAAAACCTAATTCTGGTTAGGTTCAACAAATGATACTCAATTCTTAAAACAACAGGGAGAAAGTCTAAGATCATCAAAGAAAGAGAAGACTACAAAAGTTGGATATGGGCAAGAAATTGGCTCACTTAATAATGTCCCTTTTGGTTACTATCTCACCAACAACAACTTCCCCTAGTCAGGGAATCCTTGGATTCCCACACAAATACAATGGGCCTAGACCTCTAATGGATCCCTCTCTGCACCACCACTCGTCACTTCTACCAGGAATGTAGTCACAAACCCTCTTATGGACCCTCTCGGGACCTTGCCCTCACCATATAGCAGCTATTGTAGGGACTGCCTCTGTCTCTGAAGGGAGGCTAAGATATCCTGCCCTGCCACTCAGCAAGACTGATCCTGAAATGAGTGTAGCCTGCAATGCTTCCAGTTGTGACCATGAGCTGCAAGCTCAGGTCAATAGGGACCCAGAGGTTATGCAGGTTCTAGTATTAAATATAAATATGTATTTGGGCCCTAGGTCAGGTTGATGGAGGAAAATAGTTAATTATATCCAGAGAATTTTTTTCAAAAAGGGAGTTACTCTCTGCACTAATCCACCTTTCTAGCCTTTTTCTCTACTCTGACATCATCATTTTCTCAGACAATATTTTTATCCAACTTCATCCTAGCTATCAAACTCAAGTAAAAATGACCATAGCCATGAGCCCTTAGAAACATGCCTAAAATGGATTTCCTAGCTTTTTCCACCTTAAGATCCCTAATATTATCTGCTCTGTTCCTACTTTTTATTAATTATTTTGTCTCACTTTATATCCTGCCACCTTCTAGACACCAAGTTGTAAATGCTGCCATGATTAGGCCAAATTAGCTTGGGAATCTAACATAGAGGCCGAAAGAAGACAGATTTAAAAAAGAAAACAAACAAACAAAAAAAAACAACAAAAAAACAACTAATTATGGTTAGGTTTAACAAATGACACTCAGTGATTAAAACAACAGGGAGAAAGTCTAAGGACATCAGATAAAGAGAGGACTACAAAAGTTGGTTAAGGGCAAAAGACTGGCTCACTTAATAATGTCCTTTTTCGCTACTATCACACCACCTCACCATCTGGGGCCCTAGTCAGGGAATCTTTCGATTCCCACACAAATACAATGGGCCTAGACATCTAATGAATTCTTATCTGCACTTCTTTTTCATCCTGACTTCTCTGGGTAGATAATCTTACCAATGTGTCCTGGAATCTTACCTCTCCAGAGCTCTATCCCATTAGGGAAAGATAGAATCAGGCTGGGGGTATGCGTCGACCTTCCAGTGCCCAAGTTCAGTGGAGAAGCAACTACAGAAGCCAGAACTTCTACCTTCTTCACCCACCCACCCCCACACAAAAACCTTTGATATATACTCCCAATGGGGGAGAAATGATAGGAGGAAGAGGATAAGAGGCCTCTGAACTCTCCCTCAGGACCCATAAAGAGAGGAGGAAAAAGGGGGAACATATGGATGTAGTAATAGGATCATGAGTGACTTATAGGGGAAGAGAGAACTGGACATGGAAGAAAAAGGGGTCAATTAGATACAAATATAGACAGATAGCTGTAAAGATGATGGTTGACCCATGTCTTCTACCTAGGGAGAACTGCAGTGGTTTGCAGTGGAGGGATTGGGGATTCAGAACTCTGGTGGTGGGAATGGTGTGGAATTATACACCTGTTGACATGTAATTTTGTAAACCAATATTAAATCACTAATTATAAATTTAAAAATATATGAATTAGCTTGCTAAAAAAAAAGTGATATTGCTGGATCATAAGCTACTTCCATTTTTATTTGTTGAAGGCAGGCTTCCAAAGGGGCTGTACCAGTTTGTATTTCCACCAGCAGTGAAACAGAGTTTCCTTTTCTCCACAACCTCACCAACACTTGCCATTTCGTGGTTTGTTGATGGAAGCCATTCTTCCAGGTCTGAGATGGTATCTTAATGTATCTTTAATTTGCATTTCTCTAATGATAAGTGAAATGGAGAAGTTCTTCATCTGTCTGTGGGTCACCTGTATCACTTCTTTAGAAAACTGTCTGCTTAGATCTTTGGCCCACCTTTTTATTATTATTATTATTTATAAAAAGGAAACATTGACAAAACCATAGGATAAGAGGGGTACAACATCACACAATTCCCTCCACCAGAACTTCACATCCCACCCCCTCCCCTGATAGCTTTCCTGTTCTTTAACCGTCCAGGAGTATGTGACCAAGGTCATTGTGGGATGCAGAAGGTTGAAGGTCTGGCTTCTGTAATTGCTTCCCTGCAGAACGTGGGCGTTGACAGGTTGATCCGTACTCCCAGCCTGTTTCTCTCTTTCCCTGGTAGGGTGGGGCTCTGGGGAAGCACAGCTCCAGGACACATTGGTGGGGTTGTCTGTCCAGGGAAGTCTGGCTGGCCTCATGCTAGCATCTGGAACCTGGTGGTTGAAAAGAGAGTTAACATACAAAGCCAAACAAATTGTTGATGAACCATGGACCTCTAGAGGCAGGAATAGTGCAGATGAAGAGTTGGGGGGGGGGGGTCCTCCATTTTGTAGATAGCTAGTAGGCATATTTTTGTTATATTCTAAAGGGCCCGTGCCTATACTAGTTTTTTTTCTTTCTTTCTTTTTTTTTTTCCCCCTGAGCCTGAAATCTGATATGCAGGTGGATCCAAGTTATTGTCTGGGGAGATGATGTCAATGTCATGGCTGGAAAAAGGACCAGAAAGCTGGATCAGGGAAGAGAGTAGCTGCCTAATTTGGGAAAGAGGTATAAATATTGTTGACTGTAAACCCCATCGATTTGATTTGGTCTGGGGCCCATATTCAGCTTAGGAGCCTATATGACCTCTGCATCCCTGTAGATCTGAGCTCACATTCTGTGGTCATGAGTAGGAACATTCCAAGCTGCCCCAATATAGACCTATCTTCCTCAGGTGTAGCATAGAGTATGTTGTCCATTGTCCCTTGGGAGCATGGAACATTCTCTACCACTGTTGATCCAAGTTGAGGGCAAGGTCCTATGGAGGCCCACAGAGGGGTCTATTGTGTTGTTCCAGACAGAGATGACTGGTAACAAGGCGAGAGGGATTTATTGGAGGTCTAAGTTTGGCCCGCTTTTTAAAAATAAAATAATTAAATGGATAGTTATTGTTATTTTAATTTTTCTGTAAAGTGTCTTTATTATGTAATTTCAGGTAGGCATCTTTGAAAATTGGCATGTATATACACATTTATATACATCAAGTTTGCCATAGAAAATCCAATTCTATCTTTCAGCATATAATAGCTCTCTTATATTAACTAATAAATAATTTTGATAATTTTAATAAAACTGATGAATGATTTTAGTGTTATTCTATAGTACAATAAATATCACTCATTTTTTGTAGTTGTAGTCAAATTGTAATAAAAGTTCTTTAGAATTCAGATTCATTTTTAAGGGTGCCAAGGAGTCCTGAGACAGAAATTGCTTTCTCAGTATTCAGATTAACAATGGAAACAAAATGCTCTAGAACATACCAAATGCTAGCATGTAATGTAATAAACCTGGAAGACAGTTCTCACTGTTTCCTTTTACAGAAGGAAAAACTGAGGTACAGAGAAGACTGAAAGTCAGAAATTCAGAGCAACGCTAAACTCAAACTCATATTTGTGTGGGTCCAAAGTTTATGCACTTAACCACATTTTAAACTCACCTACATTCAAATACATTTGTTTTATCTGGTGGCTAGTAGACTATTAATCTACATGTATTGGTCCTTTGAAAAGTGTTGCTGAGTGAATGCATAAATGAATGTGCCTTCTAATTATACAATACAGTTGAACATTCCATATTTTGAGCCTACCATGGCTGGGGCTAAAATTTGTTTCCCAGCAGGAGGAACAATTCTGTCTGTATCACTGGGTCTGATGCCCAGCTCAGACTGATCACCTAGCAGCTACCCAATATGAAAAGGAGGAAACTCAGGAAAGTTTTGGGGGAGAAGTCTTTCCTCATGAAAGTTAAGAGACATCCTTGTTAAAGGAAATCTTCATCTGCTCTTTTTTTTTTTCATTCCTTTATTGGGGGAATTAACGTTTTACATTTGACAGTAAATACAATAATTTGTACATGCATAACATTTCTCAGTTTTCCACATAACAATAAAACCCCTACTAGGTCTTATGTCATCCTTTTTAGACCTGTATTCTCCCCCACCCCACCCCAGTGTCTTTTACTTTGGTGCAATACACTCTTATAACAGCCCCTTCACAAAAATCTATCTTTCCTTGAAAACCAGAGGAAATATGTGGAAGCTTAAAAAAGAAAAGGAGATTCTTCCAATTCGGAAGCTAAAGAGCTTGTATTAAGTCACCATAGAAAAAAAAACCTTTCTGCACTGCTACCACCCCCATCCCATCCCCAACCCCTCCAAATGTAATCTCACTGTTGAGTGAATTTCTGAAGTATCATTGAAAGCCAGACACCATTAGCCTTTGTCTTTCTAATCTCCAGGGTAGGCAACTGCTGAAGACATCCAGAGGTATTTCATATTCAAGGCAGATCTGAAGTCTGTTCAGGCCAGGGCTATTGCAAAGGTTTTGCAAGTAAGAAAATTGCATGTGCTCCAACCTAGCACTGACAAGGTGAAATCCTTGTAGAATAGGGCTTACACCCTCATAGTGCCCACTCCCATCCTTTCTAATTGCATCATTTTCTGGGGTGCTGTGGCTCTGCAGCATCATATACTCAGATGAACAGCAGCTCCTCATTGTCACAAATGCCCCTCACTGCTATACCAGGTAGTGATTTGAAATTCATATGTATGTAATTGAAAGCTACATTTCCTCCCTCTGTGCATGAAACCATCAAGCAGTGACCATAGTAGTGCTTAATAATATCACTGGCCCTAGCCCACACTCTCCAGCTCCTATGTTTAGGGTAGAAGTCAGTGAGATTTCTACCTTTCAGTTCCCCACTGCTTTGAAGCGTATTATTTTATTCAGTCTGTCAGTAATTTCCAACAATCTGGTTATAAAATCAAAGTGCAATCTGTAGAGGTTTTTTTTTTTTAATTCTTCATCCATTTACCTATGAGGCTCAGTCTTCCTCAGATGAAATAGTGATGAAATCTGTACAGTGAAGTTTTGATCCTTTGTCCTTGTAGTTTCCCTGTGGCTGTAGGTCTCTCAGGGTAGAACATGTAACTTCTCCAGCTCTGTTAATACTTCCTGGCAGACCTATCACCCAGGAGGGAAAAAACTGCAGCTTTACTTCCTTTGTCACTTGTGCAAATGAAGTTTTTACTGCCTGGGGAGTCACATCATTTCTTATCCACCCTGCTGGGAGGCATTTAGCTTTGGGTCAGCTGCACAGACCAAGGCAGGTAAACTGACAGCTGGGACAACAATCTCTCTTTGTTACCCAGGGGATTCAAGCTGCCTTGAAGCCTCTAGTGGTTTAAAATGTTAAATGGTCTTTCTTAACTGTTTCTTTAATTAAAGACCAATATGCACCTTCTGTTTCTAGGCTCCTAGTCCTGAATTATTATCTTCTGTCTTTGAAAGCAGAACATTTTGAAGTGCCTTCTCCCCCCTACACTCATGCTCTGATGTGGGCCCTTTTTCTAAGTATCAAATCAAAGACAATTCATCTACTCTGACCTAGGATTTTTTTTTCTTTTAATTGGCCTCTCTGTATGCAGAGATGGCTCCACTACTAATTGAAAAGGTTAAGTTTTTCAAAATTCCAAAATTCACCTGCTGAACAAAGAAACCAGAGACCACAATGTTACCTGTTCGTACTTAAACCTAAAACACTTGTTTTCCAGATTTTTCTCCACTATTCTATTTGAATGAAGAGTGGATGAAAGAGAAAGAGAGTAAATATGAATGAAAGGTTATAGAATTTTATCAGCTCCCATTTGATTTAAATTCTATTCCCACATAATTCTAAAGTGAAAGTCCTTGCTTCACAAATTCCATCATATACAATACTAAACAGCTTACCTTTGTAATCACTTGGTATTATGGTGACATTTTTCTGTCATCTTTCATGCAGATGAGTATAAAAATTGCAAGTGATTCAAGCTATTTACTCCTTCATTAGGGGCTTTATGGACTACAACTTTCAAAGCTTGTGGTTGATTAATCCTTTCAGTAGTTTGCCTTAGAGTTTGATTATTCCATGTGATAAAAATTACAATGGGCAGATTAAATAGATGGTAAACAAAAAAAATGGGCCTATGAAGAATTTTGTATGGTTCTGAGGACCCCCCTCCTTTTTTTTTTTTTAGATAGAGAAAGGGGAGAAGGCAGAAGGAAAGAGTGAAAGAGAACACAGCACTAAAGCTTTCTTCAGTGCAATGGGGGCCAGGCTGAAAACTGAGTCACACACATGGCAAAGTTTTGCACTATCCAAGTGAGCTATTTCATTAACCCACAGCTCCCTTTTGAGTCCCATTGAAAGAAGTTATTTAATCTAAGATGACTCCTATTCTAAAGAATAGCATAAAATCCACTGGCAGAAACCACACTTTGATTTCAAGTTACCTTCTAGCTTTCTAGTCCCAGAAGACCCTGCTTCCTAGATCTCTCAAAATGGTGCATTGATTTCTTGGCTATTATCATTTAGGATTGATAATTCAATTCCATACACATTGGTCCTTACTTCCTTCTTCTCCTTGGGACACATAGGGACCACCTGCACTGAAGGACCACATAACTATCCTTGCAGATTCTCTAATCCAAAGTTCCCTTTATGTGAAACATCAATTTCATTCTAGTCCTAATTCATTCATAGAACTCAGGATAAAGTTTCTCACAATTCTAGTGATTCCCCCAATTAATTTTCTCTTTCTCACTTGGTATCATCCCTTTTCAACATTTAACAAATTGTAAATGAATAACATACAGAAAGTTGTTTAATGCCATTTTTTTCTACAGGATTTATTTAGCAGATGCTAAATGCTTAATAAGTACTTGCTGTCTGTGTGGAAGGAGTGAAGAAGGGGAAGAGGGGTAGAGAAAAAAGAAGACAAAAAGGAAGGAAGGAGAAAGGAATAAAAAAGAAAAGGAGAGGGGTGGAGCCAAGATGGCAGCTTAGAGGCAACACCTAGTGTGAGCTCTGCAAGGAAGCTTCTTTCAACCTGGAAATCTCGGGTGAAGGTAGAATTTTGGGGCCAGTGGTGGAGGAGAAGAGCAGGGGATGGTCAGGGTGGCACCAAAGAATAATCCTTGAACATTTAATGTTTGATAAGAAGGCCCAAAGTATTAAATGGAGGAAGAAGGCTCTCTTCAATAAATGGGACTGAGAAAACTGGATTGAAACATGCAGAAGAATGAAACTGAACCACTTTATCTCAACAGAAACAAAAGTCAACTCCAAATGGATCAAGAACCTGGATGTTAGGCCAGAAACTATCAAATACTTAGAGAAAAATATTGGCAGAACACATTGCCACCTAAACCTCAAGGACAACTTTGATAATACAAACCCAATTTCAAGGAAGACTAAAACAAAAACAAATCAATGGGACTATATCAAATTGAAAAACTTCTGCACAGCAAATGAACCCATCATGCAAATAAAGAGACACCTCACCAGAATTTATGTCTTTTGAAATTATTTGTATATAGCTGTGCCACTTGTTGTTTCTGTTTTCCCTGGTCTAGGTTTTTAAGAGAGTCAACATATCAAAGACTCAACCTATGGTCTGTGCATTAAAAAGTTTGATACATTCAATCAATTTTCCCCTCCTGTAGTTATTTATATGACTACAGATTAATAGGAGTGTACATAAATACCATTCCCAGAAAATCCTGACAAAGGAATTTTTCAAAAAACCCAATTGTCAAATAATGTCATTATTGCCTTCTTAAACTCTAAGACAGCAGGAACCTCCCACTTTCTCTACAGAGCCTATATTTCCCCCAGTCATGGAACCTCTAGGGTGGGGCTCAATTCATACCAAATGATATTACATCTGCTGATCCCAACATAATCAATGCAATGAGTACCACCTCAGCATGCTTCACTTCAGACTGTGTTCAGAGATGTCAGGCATGGAATATCAGCCCTTCAGCCTCATTGCTTAGGTGAGACCCTTCCTTTCATAGTAATCTCTAATTCCATTCTGGGTGGTTCACTTCCTAAAAAAGTCCCAAAACCTAGATATAGACCAGGTTCCATGAGATAGAGCATTGTTCACATGTGTCCATAAATTAGAGCACGATAAATACCTGAAAGCAAATGTACACAATATCTGCAGTGAATCAATATAAAGTTCATAATGAAATAGTGTCTACTTAGACTTAGACACCTTCCCCACCTACTTCCTATTACACTTCCTTCACTCCCTCCAAGGCTAAACTTATCAAAGCAAGGATTGCAGGGGCTGAACAGGGGCGAGAGACTGGCATACTTTAAGGATGACTCTTTGGTCATTAGCAGGCCACCCCATCAACTGGGGCCCTGGTCGGGAAGTCCTGGGATTCCCAAACAGACATGCTGAGCTAGACCTCAAATAAATCCCTCTCCCCACTGTTACCAGTCATCTCTATCAGGAAGAACAAAATAGATCCCTTTGTGGGCCCCCATAGGACCTTGCCTTCAACTTGGATCAACAACGGTAGGGAATGTTCTATCCTCCGAAGGGAGGCTGGACAACATACTCTATGCTACACTTGAGTTAGATGGGTCCTGAGATTGGGGCAGCTTGGAATGTTCCTACTCATGATCACAGAATGTGAACTCAGATCTACAGGGATGCAGAGGTCACATAGGCTCCTAAGCTGAATATGAGCCCCAGATGAGATCGAGTCAGTGGGGTTTGCAGTCAGCAATATTTGTGCACCTTTCCCATATTTTGGAGCTGCTCTCTTCCCTGATCCAGATTTCTGGTCCTTTTTCCAGCCATGACATCATCTCCCTAGACAATAACTTGGATCCACCTGCATATCAGATTTCAGGTTCAGGAAAAAAAAAAAAAAAAAAAACTAGTGTAGTCACGAGTCCTTTGGAGTGTAACTAGAATAGGCCTACTAACTATCCTCAAAATGAAGGACCCCCCCACACACACACACAACTCTTCATCTGCACTATTCCATCCTTTAGGTTCATGCTTAGTCAACAACTTGTTTGGCTTTGTATGTTGACTCTATTTTCAGCCACTGGGTTCCAGATGCTACCATGATGCCAACCAGACTTTTCTGGACAGACAACCCTACCAATGTGTCCTGGAGCCCTGCTTCCCCAGAGCCCTGCCCCACTAGGGAAGGAGAGAGGCAGGCTGGGAGTATGAATCAACCTGTCAATGCCCATGTTCAGTGGGGAAGTAATTACAGAAGCCATACCTTCCACCTTCTGCACTTCACAATAACCTTGGGTCCATACTCCAAGAGGGATAAAGAATGGGAAAGCTATCAGGGGAGGTGATAGGATACAGAGTTCTGATGGTGGGAATTGTGTGTAGTTGTGCCCCTCTTATCCTATGGTTTAGTCAATGTTTCCTTTTTATAAATAATAAAAAGAGATAGAGAGAGAGAGAGAGAGAGCTCACAATATGGGAGATCTTCACATGCCACACATCTGACAAGAAGCTAATATCCAAAATATATAAAGAACTCACCAAACTTAGCAACTAAAAAGCAAATGACCCCATCCAAAAATGGGAAGAGGACATGGACAGAATATTCACTACAGAAGAGATACAAAAGGCTAACAAGCACTTGAAAAATTGCTCCAGGTCACTGATTGTCAGAGAAATACAAATAAAGACAACACTGAGATACTACCTCACCCTATGAGAATGGCATACATCAAGGACAACAGCAACAAATGCTGGAGAGGCTGTGGGGACAAAGGAACCCTCCTACACTGCTGGGGGGGAATGTAAATTGGTCCAGTCTCTATGGAGAGCAGTCTGGAGAACTCTCATAAGGCTGAAAATAGATCTCTCATATGATCCAGTAATCTCTCTCCCTAAAAGATATGTGTACACATATTTCATAGCAGCACAATTCATAATAGCTAAAATCTGAAAGCAGCCCAGGTGCCCAACAACACATGAATGGCTGAGAAAGCTGTGATATATTTACACAATGGAATACCATGCAGCTATTAAGAACAATGAACCCACCTTCTCTGACCCATCTTGGATGGAGCTAGAAGGAATTATGTTAAGTGAGATAAGTAAGAAAGACAAAGATGAATATGTGATGATCCCACTCACAGGAAGAAGTTGAGAAAGAAGAACAGAAAGGGAAACTCAAAGCAGAATCTGACTGAGTTTGGAGTAGGGCAACAAATTAAAAATCTCTGTGTGGAGGGTGAGGGTAGATGTTCAGCTTCTCTGTGGGGGCAGGTGGGGTGGAAGAAGTACTGAGATGTTTAGTGGTGGAATGGTGTTTATATACACTCTACTAACTGACAGTCTCACAAATAACTAATTAACAAGAGAGGGGAAAAATTGAATGTCTCAAAATTGTTTATGTATAGACCATAGACTGAGTATATATGTTCCTTCAATCAAAGCACTTAAGGCTTCAAATTGATAATCAGATTAAACTTTTAACAGTGGGTTCAAATTTTTAATACATTTCTAAAAATGATTTTTCTTTGAAATATTAAATCTCATAAGCTTACACCACAGAGAACAGAAGCAACTGGTGGCGTTACTTTATAAGATACAGCTATACATAAATAGCATAAAAGGACATAAATTATGGTGAAGTCTTGTATGATACAGAAAAACCTAAAAATGGGATTTTCAAAGTTAACCCTATTGCCAAATAAATTGTTTATAGCAATAACTATTGTCTTCTTAAACCCCTAAACAGCAGGAAACTTCCCCTTTCTCTATAAAGCCCATATATCTCCCAGTCCTGGAACCTTTAGGGTGAGGCTCACTTTCATGAATGATTCTCTCAGTTCATACCAACTCATACTGCATCTGCTGACCCCAAGCTAACCAATGCAACCAGTACCACCTCAGCATGCTTCATTTCGGACTATGTCTAGAGACTTCAGGTGTGGAATGTCAACCCTTAAGCTTCATTACTCTGGTGAGACCTTTCCAAGCTCTAGGACTCCTTAATTCCATTTCAGGTGGTATACTTCTTAATAAAACTTCAAAACCTAGCTATAAACCAGGGCCCATGAGAGAGGGCATATGTAAACATGTATCCACAATTTGGGGGAATATATATACCTTAAAGCAAAAGTGCACAATAGTTTGCAGTGAGTAAAGAAGTGAAGCAAGCAAATAGAAAGACCTAAAAACACAACTTAAAGCACCTAATGAAACAGTTTTTACTTAGATATAGATACCCTCCTCACCTACCTGCTATTACATGTTTCTCGGTCACTCCAAAACTAGCCATGTCAGACAATGTAAGGACTACAAAATCTGAATAAGGGCGAGAGACTGGCATACTTTAATGATGACTTTTTAGTCACTACCAGACCACCCCATCACTTGGGGCCCTAGTCAGGGAGTCCTGGAATTCAAACACAGACTTGATGGACCTAGAACTCTAACAGATCCCTCTCACCGCTGTCACTGGTCATCCCCATCAGGAACAACATAATGGACCCCTTTATGGGCCCCTATAAGACCTTGCCCGCAATGTGAATCAACAGTGCTAGGGCATGTTCCATTCTCTGAAGGGAGGTTGGACATACTCTACCTACTATCTGAGGAAGATGGTTCCTGAAATGAGTGCAGCCTGGAATGTTCCTAGCTATGATCACAGAATTGGAGCTCAGACTTACAGGGATGCAGAGGTTACATAGGCTCATGTGCCTTAGATCAAATTGATGGGATTTACAGTTAACAATCTTTAAAAACTTTTCCCACATTTGGGAACTACTCTCTTCCCTGATCCAGGCTTCTAGTCCTTTTTCCAACTATGAAACCACCTCTCTAGACAATAACCTGGGTCCACCTGCATATTAGATGTCAGGCTCAGGCAATATCTAGTAAAGTCATGGGCCCCTTGGAATATACCTAAAATAGATCTATTAGCTATTTCCAAAATGGAGATCCCAAATCTTCATCTGCAATATTCCAGCCTTTAGGTTCATGATTAGTTAACAATTTGTTCTTCTTTCTATCTTAACTTTTTTTCAGCCACCAGGTTCCAGATGCTAGCATGATGCCAACCTGACTTCGCTGAGCTGATGACCCCACTATGTGTCTTAGAGCCCTGCCTCCTCAGATCCCTGCCCCAGGGAAATAGAGAGACAGGCTGGGAGTATGGACCAACTTGCCAACACCCATGTTCAAAGGAGAAGCAATTACAGAAGCCATTACAGAAGCCAGACCTTCCACCTTCTGCACCCTACAATGATCCTAGGTCCATACTCCCATAGAGATAAAGAATAGGGAAGCTATCAAGGGAGGGGATTGGATATGGAGCTCTGGGGGTGGGCATTGTATGGAAATGTACCCTTATTATCCTATAGTCTTGTCAACATATCCATTTTATAACTTAAAAAAGAAAGAAAAAAAAGAATGAAGGAAGGAAGGTGGGTAGGTGTAAGGTTGCATGTGACCACAGTAGAGCCTATTATGACCAACATGGTGATGCTCTACCCAGTCTCGCCATCTCAGCTCTGGAAGTGTTGCTGGCAGCTACCTTTCAACAAGAATTCCTCACGGATTTCCTTTGTTGAAAATATTTAGCTCCCTTAAGGGCACAATCCTCCAGAATGTTCCATGTGTTGCCCTAGACTGTTGTCTGTGTTGGAACTCAACATTTCTTGTCCTTTTTCTATCCATATTCTCCTTAGTATTGGCAAAGACCACAAAGATATTGCCTAACAAAACTTTATCTCACTAAATTCCATTTCAGAAAGTGCTTCAAGAAAAATCAACATGAAACCTTCAGTGACTCTATTAGTGTAAGGTCCTAGGATGAGCCAACCTCTAAACTTCATGGTGATGGGAGAGAGCATCAAGTGGCATTCTAGACGTGCTTCTAGTCTGAAACAAAACCTTAGAAGAAATGTGTCTAGTGGAGCCACCATTGGAATCAGCAATGAGGCATCTAAAAGTTTCACATGACTGAAAGTAATTTTAAAAGTAGAAAAAGTCGGGAGTCGGGCTGTAGCGCAGCAGGTTAAGCGCAGGTGGCGCAAAGCACAAGAACCGGCATAAGGATCCCGGTTCGAACCCTGGCTCCCCACCTGCAGGGGAGTCGCTTCACAGGCGGTGAAGCAGGTCTGCAGGTGTCTATCTTTCTCTCCCCCTCTCTGTCTTCCCCTCCTCTCTCCGTTTCTCTCTGTCCTAGCCAACAACGACAACAACAATAATAACTACAACAATAAAACAACAAGGGCAACAAAAGGGAATAAATAAATAAAATGAAATATTAAAAAAAAAGTAGAAAAAGTCACAAAGTATACAGATATGTCTGGCACCATACTAAATGCCCATAAGTGTTTGTTGAAACCATGAACGCTCCTTTTTTTCTTGTTCTCAGTTTCTCTGTTAAGAATTTAAAACCAGAAAAAGATAATACGACTAACACATTCATCCTCATGCAGTTATTTTCTCCAAATCACTTGTTTTTAGCACAAAAGGGATAACTACCTGTGATGTATTTTTCCATTATTTTCTTTGTGCAGAAGGTTTTAAAATTAATTTATTCTCTCTCTCTGCATCAGGTTGTCTTATAATTGAAGATGTGAAGTGTTTGTCTTCCAAAGGCTTTCTGGTGATGTCTTCTTTGTTGTTAGCATCTTCTTTGTCTGAGCTTATGATCTAACTAACCAGAAATCCATCAGTATTTTCAAACTTGATGCAGAAAATGTTTAAATAATATGTTGTTTTTCTTTTCACTCTTCCCAAAGACAGTAGAGCAAAATTGGGAAATTTGAGAAACAGATGTGATCATAGCATGACAAGAAAGTTGGAATTAAGGACTGAAGTCCTGCTGTCAATCACAACTCTAACTCAAGACAAAATCCTTTGAACTGTAACTTCCACTAAAAAAAAAAAAGTAATGTTGCATATCAAAAAAGATATATATTGTGTCCTTTGGAAAAAAATGAATGATTATGCTTAGCAAAATAAGTAAAAAGCTGAAAGACAACACCAGATGGTTTCACTTGTATGTGGAATCTAGAGAACTAAAACATGTGAATTTGCAAAACAAACAAACAAACAAACCAAAAACCCAGAAGCAAACAAACTGTAAGGTTTTGTGAGAACTATGATAGTAACTGTTGGGGATATGGGGGTGTTGAGGACACAGAACTTTGGTGGTGGATGTCATGTGGTGCAGTACGGAACTATACCCTGTAATCTTGCAATCTTTTTTTAATTATTTATTTATTCCCTTTTTGTTGCCCTTGTTGTAGTAGTTATTATTGTTGTTGTTGTTGTTGGATAGGACAGAGATTAATGGAGAGAGGAGGGGAAGACAGAGAGGGGGAGAGAAAGACACCTGCCGACCTGCTTCACTGCCTGTGAAGCAACTCCCCTGCAGGTGGGGAGCTGGGGACTCGAACCAGGATTCTTACGCCTGTCCTTGTGCTTGGCACCACGTGTGCTTAACCTGCTGCACTACCGCCGGACTCCTGTAATCTTGCAACCTTTTAAGCCACTATTAATCATAAACAAAAATTATTTTAAAAGGGCACAAATCAAAAAAATATTGTTATCCCAGTAAAATCCCATATTTTGTCTATATTTATATTTATATTTTCTTAATTTCTATTCAGTGTTCAAAAGCTATGCAACAAGCAGCATCTGTTTATGTGGATGTTCCTTCCAAAGTTGTGGCTGTTTTTCCTGAAGGTAGAATGAAGAATGAAAGAAAAATTAGGTTAGTTGAACCACAATCAATAAATGGTTCGATGCATATAGACTAGAAGCACTCTACAAGTCTCTCGCCATGTAACCAACTGAAAATCCCATTCAAGTGTCATATAAAGAATGCCTCCACCCAAAAAAAAAAGAAAGAAAGGAAGGAAGGAAGGAAGGAAGGAGAGAGAGAAAGAGAGAGAAAGAGAGGAAAGAAAGAAAGAAAGAAAGAAAGAAAGAAAGAAAGAAAGAAAGAAATTGGAAAAGAAGAATACTGGACTAAAATTTCGACCCTGGTCCCTATTTCTGATCTTGTCTAGAGAAGGTTTTCTCACCCAAGGACTAGCATAAGGGTCCTTGTTAGAGCCCCCGGCTCCCCACCTGTAGGGGAGTCACTTCACAGGCAGTGAAGCAGGTCTACAGGTGTCTATCTCTCTCCCTCTCTGTCTTCCCCTCCTCTCTCTATTTTTCTCTGTCCTATCCAACAACTACAACAACAAAAATAACTATAACAATACAACAAGGGCAACAAAAGGGAATAAATAAATAAATAAATAGTAAAAAAATATTAAAAAAAGAAAAGAAAGGAAAAGGTTTTCTCCCACTCTATTTTTGTCATGAGAATAAGGGTTGAACTGTTTGTGGTCTCCAATAGATTAGCTTCATCTCTTCCAACCAGAGTTCCCAACCTCAGTGGTACTGTCACTGTTAACTGATGTCTTTGGGGGTAGGAAGAGATGTTCTATATATTACTGGGTGTTGTGTAGCATCCCTGGTCACTACATGCAAATGCCAGTACCACCGCTCCCCTAAATTGTGGCATCAGACTAACTTCAGATGTTGCTCAATGTCCCCTGGCAGGTGAAATTATCCTCTTCTGAGAATCACTGCCTTAAGGATGATCTCTTAATCTTTCCTAATAAAAAGAGTATCAAGGTATCAAATATTTGACAGTGTATCTCAAGGAAATTAAGTTTGAAAGAGTATCCACTCTGACTTCCCCCTTACTGTGGAATCCAAGAGACACTTGTTCCCCAGATATCAGTACATTTGAGACTAAAGTTATCATACCTAGGTAGACACAAATTGAAATGTAGAAAAATTTATAAGCACAGGACTAGTGAGACATCATTTGCAGTATTCTTTTCTAGGGGAGGAATTAAGGTTGTCTGCATGAAGAAGAAAAGGAAATGGATCTTAAAACATAGGACAATTTCTCCTCTGCTGAGGACAATAAAATAAAAATGTTTGTTTGCATTAAATGTTTGGATTGGGGTGGGATAAACTTTCTAACTTCCCCTTTGCTTCCCCAGTCATTAATACCATCTGATGTTTTGTTGTTTATGTCTGTTAGCCTTATTAGTTCACAAACTGATAGTCCCTCCTCCCCAATAAAAGCTCCATTGATCCCATATGTACTTTTCACACATTTATCCTCTTGCATTTGTCCTCTTGTTCCTGCCACATGATTAAGCATTAAACAAATGTGGTTGAATGAACAGAATGGGATAAGTAATAGAAGATTGTTAAATTCTAAATTTGGTGGACAGAAATTCTCTAGATGTCATTGCTCATCTCTGATAATAATGTACAGCTTCATGAGGAAAGAGGTTAGACTAAATATTCATCTTAAGAGTCTTTCTTTCCTTTCTTTGACTCCTGGTGAGCCATTTCCATTAGTGCACTTAGCAAATGTGCATTAATACCTGCTATGAGCCAGGCACTGTTCCAGCTGCTAAGAACACCAAGATGAAATCTCCAAGGAGATCTCTTTGGGGCTGTATATGTGACTGTCTCATTTTCTAGCTCATTGGCCTCAGTTCACCCATTTGCTTATTTGAACAGAAAAGAGCTTGTTTTTGAGTATGTTTCCAATATATGATATACGTATAAGCATATGTGTTGTCTTTGTGTGTATAGGTGATGGTCTTGGAGCAAAAATACCTGACTGAAATATTAGTGTGTAGGAAAAACAAGCTTAGATATTTAATCATCTTTATAAGAATAAAAATACATCACTTCTGCTGAGCTACAGTTGTTGCACAAAAGGCAACAAAATATCCACTGTGACAAGAGGTAGAGCTGAGGCACTCTGACTTAGATGTTGCCCGTACAAAAACGATCAAGTTCCCATAGGGATTTATTTAATCAAACACTTACATATAAGAGTAATTCCCCTACTTTTGGATTTAACTATCATGACTAGTCCCTGGGTGCTCAATCTAAAGGGTGTTGGGTTTGCCCCTGGCAGAAAATGATGGAAAATGAAAGCAGACATATGTCACAGCAGAAAAAAATGATCCTAGATGTCACAGACCAATAAGCTTTCATTAAGCAGAAAAAGTACTTGTTCTTATAACCAAGTCAATCTGATACAAATTCAAATGTATGGGAGAAAGTATTTCAGTAGATTTGAAGATCTGGCATGAATTTTTATTTCCTACATACTGTTTTCTACTCACCAGACATATTCTGAAACATATGTGTGTATGTACACATATACATTTATAAGAATATGTATGTTTATTTGTTTGAGATTAAAATATGTAATCATTTGTCAAAATGCTAATGATTCAACTGTAAATCTGAATGTAGAGACATTTCATAAATCTTCTATTCTAGTTGTGGTCATCAGTTTCATTAACTTGGAGGAAAACTGAGGAGAGAGCTGTATCAACAAGCATTAGAATATCCAGAGAAACCATCCACATGTACCTTCTGGATTAGATCAGAAATACTCTCCTCACGTATGGGAGATGTAACACTAGAAGTGAGAAATAATATTTAGTACATAAATAAGCAAATTCTAATACTTTTATTTTACTCTGATGCACAAAAGAAAACATACATAGATATCAAATAAAGACTAAGATTTCATAGGAAAATAGTATTGCATGGGAAAACAATCACTTCTTTAAGATAGAGATGTAAATAAAATTATTAAGTATGTAACATTCCCACATGTGAATACAAATGGCAAAAAGCATAAGATGGTTCTTAAGTGACTAAAGTTGGAGAAAATGTACTAACTTGTTACTATTAGAGTTTGACTAGTTAGCAGAATCCATCAATCAGTCCACCTGTTCTTTCCATATTCCCATTCTCACTTCTCCCAATGTATTACCTCCACTGGCAATATAGTTTCACAAGATGTACGTAAAATAAGTCTATCTATTTCTTCAAAGAATACATGGTTTGTCTTCATAAGGAAGTAATGTTTTGAATTGGATGTTTTCTCTGTTAATGAATAATGTCAACTGTCCAAGGAACACCAACTCTAAGGGGGAAAGTTTTGGAGTATTGCACTGTGGATAGTGCCCTCATGTGGCTTCAAAGTTTAGCTACATAGAAGAACTTAAAAACACATTTCTAAATGATGAACTATAAAGTAGGACAGATAATAACAAGTGAGATATGTGGAAAAGGAAAACAGCACAAGAAAATGTGATAATTTGAAATTACCTAAACTTTTGGTTAAATGGCATGGGAGACAGGATGAAACCAATATGGCAAACAAGATATCTGTTGAGCTTCTTGGGATTAATCAGATTTCCAATTAATTCAGGACACTGATTATAATAGTTTCAGAAATGATAAACCACATGAGACATCTTTCATTTTATTTTTATTTTTATCAAAACAAAATAATTTAACCACATAAAGAAGTAAATTTCAACAAACAACCAAGAAGCCAAATGTTTCCATGAATATGACCCACAGAGTAGTGAGTTCTAAACAGTTGACTGCATACATAATATTGAGTCATCCTCTATGGTGTCAAATGACAGAGGCTGACTGACTGTTCCCTGTCTCCTTTTATTCCCCAACAATGAAGTAATATGCCCAGATGTCCTCATACTTCTTCAAATAAAAATTTATGTATTCCCACATATGTACAAAGCACAAGTGAAGAGAACTGTACAGGACACATAGAAGCACACAAAATTTTCTGGGTCCTAACATCTATACTTAATGGGTTCTTAAAGTTAAGGACAAGAAATTGTGCTTAAGTATCTAGAAATTTAGTGTTTCAAAAACCAGAGTATCACAAGAACAATGGGAATCACAGCTGAAGTGAAAAAAAAAAAAACAAGCCCTGTTTGCTTCAGTTGTAGAAATATGATCACCGTAGAACCAGGCAGACCATTTTCTCCTCACCGTATTAAATTATGTCTGGGGAGTTGAGCAGCAGCATATTTCGATAATTGTGACAGTTTCCATAACTATAAAAATCTGCTGCACCAGGAAAATTTTGTGCAAAATGCAAATTTCTGTGCTGTGGAAAAATGAATAATGTGATCATTCTAAGTAATGAATGTAAATGCAAGGAAATACTTTTTGGCATAAGACTGCAAATCATTCATCTCTCATGCCAAGAACTGTGGTCACAATGAATTTTCTGCAAGGCTACTCTTCTTGTCGGAGCTTTAAAAGACAGATTGAGGAAGGAAAAGTTTAACTTACTCTTAGTTTCTCAATATGCTGTTGGTAGGGTTTTGATTAGAAATTATAGCTATCTCTCGCTCATCTTCTTATCTCTTGACAGATAAATCATAAATTCTCTTAGATTTTGAATTAAAGGGATATTGGATTCCTCCTGGCTCTCAAAAAGTTATACAAGTAAGAGAAATAATAAGTTGTTCTCCATTATGCCTTACAAGAATGACTCAGACTGTCCATTGAAAAATAAATGACTTTAAGAATCACTTAAACAGTTGCCAAGGAAGGAGGATTTCTTTTTTTCCATTATTATTATTAGTGATTTAATAATGATTAACAAGATTGTAGGTAAGAGGAGTACAATTCCATGCAATTCCTATCACCAGAGTTCTGTATCCCATACTCTCCATTGGAAGGTTCCCTGTTCTCTATCCCTCTGGGAATGTGGACCAAAATTCTTTATGGGGTCAGAAGGTGGAAGGTCTGGCTTTTGCAATTGCTTCTCCACTGAGTGTGGGTATTGGCAGCCCATACACCTTAAACAGGTAAGATGTGCCTGGGTGTTAATATACCCAGAAAGAGAAAAGTGGTTGTAACCCTTGAACAGAGCGGGCACTTATATAGATTGTCATGATAGTCTAGCAAAAATTTTCAAGTACCTTATAGTTCTCTCTATGCCAGCAACCCTAAAGTTATCTCTTTAGAAGAAATGGAGGCACCAACTGGTTAAGACCTTTATTTAAATAAGGTATAATAAAATTAATATCACTGGGGAAAGAAAAAAAGTCCCTGATATTTACATTTTGAATTGTTGTATTAAAATAATTTTCAGTAACCATTAGTACACTATTTGTAAATAAAAAAACTGTAGCACTTATCAATTGATAATGCTAATGCTTTATTTTTAATAATCTATACTGTGCTATTGGTTGCTGAGGTCATCTCTAAAATGTATTCCTATAATTAACTGGATTTTGCTTTAAGGAAACCCATAAGAAAATTAAGATTTATAAAATTAGAGATTGTTGCTTTATAAAATCTCCTAGTTTAAAATCTTTACTGTGGGATGATTTTTAATAATGAAATCCCCTAGAGTTATTTAAAATCCATTAACACTTTTAATCCACTGATATGTAGCTGTCCATAAATTCACGTTGCTTTAAATCAAGGTAATCTTGCAAACATTGCCATCCTCTAAATCTTGACTGGCTGAGATGGAATGGTTTGGCAACCTGATGCCCTTGTTCTAAAGGCATGGGACTAGAGATATGAAGTCAATATCCTACCATATTTGATCTAAATTGGGAGATGTGACATCAGTGATGGCTCAGAGAAGCCATAGATCATTGTAGAGCACGAATGGAAACATTTTTCTGCCAAGAATTGTTCAAATATTTATAATATCATTCAATTGTCATACAAAATGATCAACTTAAAAATTAGTTACAATGTTGGCATGAAGAAATCTATATTTATTGATTCTGAGTCCTGTCTAGAGTTACTTTGGTAGGGGTCAGGTCAAATGATTATATGACCCATTGGCCAGATGCTCCCCACCCCTGCCATAGAGAGTAGCCACTCTCCTAAAAACAGTAATACCTGGATCTGTGACTTTTCTGACTTAGGTCTGGTGATACAATTCAGCAGACACTCAGAAGTGGAAGAGCTGCAAGATGGTTTTCTCTCCCTGACCATTGTCTCCCAACACATAGTAAGTAGTGATTTTAGTGTATAGACATGTCTGTCACTCACATGTTCATGTTCTGTTTTTGCTTTTACCTTTTGAGTCATGAGCCAAAATTAGGTAAGTGTACACACACACACACACACACACACACACACACACACACACACTTCTGGAGCTATGAGGGAAATTGGGTGGCATCTCCCTGGGTTTATGTACTTCGTGGAAATAATTGGCCACACATGTTTTTGCTTGAGCACCCAACAGTCCCTCCCTGTAGGGACCACCCCCAGAAATCAAGTTCTCAGAAGTGATGGAGAGGGCAGCTAATGTATGTCATGAGGACCACAGCAGGGAGATATATTCAGCTCATCTTAGTCAAGTTTCTTGTTCTCAGGCGGAGAAACTAAGAAAGAAAAATGACACGAGTCTTAACCAAAACTACCCAGCTAACTAAGGAGAATTAGGGTGTTTTTTTTCTCTCTCCCAGACCCCTTTCCTAGATCTGCTGTCTCACTGCAGTAGCATGGATCACCCCCAAAATCAAGAAATCACATCACTTTTGTTTGGTTGCAAAAGTCTTACATCCTTGCCACCTCCTTCCTTGTGTTTGCCTTGACTAGACTTAGATATTTTTGAAATGACCACAAACACATGCTATTTACCAGGGAATCTGATCTCACAATGATTTTTTTCTCTAAATAGCCCTAAAGTTGGAAAATTCTCATGGAGATACTTGGAATTTGCCGTCCTTAGTCACACGAAAGGGCTTCCTAAAGCATATTCAGATGTGTGAAATGTTTTGCATTGCTTCCTCGCCTTTGAAGTACAAGATGTCATATGAACATCATTACATCAAAGTTAAGTCACAAGAGCTCACTATAAATTTCAAATTGTACAAAATCATACCAAAAGAAAATATAAAATTTTATTGAAATGCATCAGTGTAAATCCCTTTCAGTTTTTCCTCTCCCACATAAGGAGAAGGAAAGAAAAGCAATAAATCTGAGGCTTCAATCACGGAGTTGGATGACGCAGATCTATTTTCTTCTGCACAGGGGCGCACTGGCTTGGAATACTGGGGAATTTTATCTGTGCTGTTCTGACTTGAACAATACAGAGGATGATTTAATTTGACAGCAAAGTAACACCAAGCCCCCAAAATAAAATTACTGAGATGTAAAACAGCGTCAAAACTCCAATTAGTTTTGTATCCTTGAAGCTTCTGGAAGAAATCTAAAAGGCTTCCGTCACAATGAGCAGGCATCAACTTAAGCTGTGAGATTACTAAAATGTAACCCTCTAATTGAAATTGCTCAGAGCACAATATGACAGAAAGAATCAGAGGAAAATAAGTGAATTTTCCCCCTCAAAAAGATGACTTACAGAGGCTGTTCTATTAACTTTTAACACAGCGTTCCTTTGCAAGAGCTGGAAAACCAAGGTTTCAGTGGTCTCAACAAAAAAGGCACCAGGCACAAGAGCATGCTTGTGTCATTGGATCATACATAATAAGCAGTGACCATTGTGCAACATTTAAAGATAAACAGCACTTCACCAAATCATAGGCATTTTAAAATATATTTACAACTTCCACTAAGGAGGCAAGTTATTCTGTACAAACTTCAGTTTTTGAATGAACCTGGGTTTTGTATACAGTAGGAATAGAAGTATCATGATGCCCAATTCATATCCCATCTCCTTTTACAAGCTATCCCAAGTAGGCTTACCAGCTCTGAAGCAAATCCTTCTCTGACAAATGGAGGAAGTAAAACACCTTGACTCTCTAAGTCTACTTGTTCATTAATGAGTTGATTGTATCTCTCTTGATTAATGTTAGTTTACTGGATGAGGCAGTGGGGTAAGGCTGGGAGTCAAGTCAAAGTTATTGTATGTTGAGCATTCTGAGACTGCTTCCTTGGTGAACTTGCTTTTCCTGGTACCCTCTGAACACCAGCAGTATATGTCCAAGGGCTACTGGGGAAGTGTCACACTGAGTTGGGGGTTTGCAATTGTTTGGGACTATCTTGGAAAGAACTCCAAATGGCTTTCCTAGTATGTAGATACTTCATGAATAGAGTTCAGTCCTTCTACCAGGCTGACATTTACATGGGAAGCACCAACAAACTGCTCTTGATCATAGATGCCATTTTCCTTTTGAAGCTTCATATTTCTATAACTAATCGGTCTTCATCATCGCTGCTGGTGTCACTGAACTCCACTCGGGTTTGCTTTCTCATTCCTTCTAAGCTCCTTTTCTTGATTGTTTTTAAATGGGTTTCAGTGGGTTCTGTAATTTCCCCTGGGTCAGACAGAGGCACACAGTCCTTTAGAGTGACCAACCCAGATATTTGATATTTCCCACTATCATTTTCCTGAGGCAAGTACGGCACAACAATTTTTCTACTTCCATATTGCCCCTTGTGGTTCCCTTTCTCCATGTGTGAGCTGTCTGTAACTGGTATCTTCTGATGCCTTTTTCCAGATGACCCCAACAAAAGTGAACTTGAAATTGTCATACCAGGTGCACATTTTGCTGGCAATGACGATAGTGATATTGCCTCTGCTCTAGTTTTCTTGTCTTGGGGGCTCTGTGTCACAGTATCCCTTGCATCGCAGTCATGGTCTTGTGCCTCTACACTATGAACACCTAGGGGTGAGTTATCTGCATCTGCCCCCAGAGACATGTCAATGGCAGTTGCAGAGGTGGTAGCATTATGGTGAGGAGAAATTCCTTTTGACTCAGAGGAAGAAAGTTCTTGAGCATCTGAGAAAGCACATGATTCATGACTCACTACGTCTTGGACCTGGGAGGGTGGATAATCAGTCTCAAGTAGCCCCTTGTGGAGATCTTTGCCATGGAATAAAAGGCTGGGTGTAGTTTTGTTCTGAGGACAACTGTCACCAAGTCCACTGGCAGATAGAGAGATATCCTGCAACAAAGTGCAAAGAAAAATAAATGGAGTTAGGAGGTAGGGTTAATTGGTATACAAAATAACTTGTGGTCAGAAACGTGTACCTCAATGAAAATAAGGTCTTCAGTTCTAAATAACTCTTATTGAGCATGAGCTTCAATATGATGTTCCCATTAATAACTAATTGATGCATTAAGTCTAATAAAGTTCCCCATTAATACAAAAGAGATTGTGGAGACTGGTATGTGTATTCATCTGACTTTGTGAAAGACAAAAAAAAAAAAAAACCCACAATTAGCACTCAGTTATGAACATTTGATTCAAATTGTCACTGTTGATGAAGTGGATAAGCTGTTTTATAATAATGAAGCATTTAAGCTTTCTCCCAGATCATTATTTTTCAAAATGTGATCTGGATTAGCATTTTCATGACCACCATCAATGCCCACCCACCTAAGTGATTTCACATAGCAGTAATGTTTGCAGCATGACATCTTTCTTTCTTCCTTTCTTTCTGTCTCTCTTTCTTTTCTTTTCTTCCTTCTTTCTTTCTTTTCTTTTCTTTTTTTTTTTTTTGCCATAGGGTTATCACTGGGAATCAGTATCAGCATGAGGAATCCACTGCTCCAGGCAGCCATTTTTCCTTTAATCTCACTCCTTCTTTCTTTTATCTCTTGTTTATTAGACATGACAGAGAGAAATTGAAAGGGGAGAGAGCAGCAGAGAGGGAGAGAGAAACTTCACTGCTCATGAAGCTTCCCCCCGCCCCAGATGGGGAGTGAGGCTTGAACCCAGGTCCTTACACATGGTAATATGTGTACTTAATTGGGTACACCACTGCCAGGTCCCAAAGATGACACCATTTCTTTTATACTCATGGCTGAATTAATAACATACTTAGAAGTTCTTATAAACCAACAGATAACCTGAAGTTTTCACAGAATTGCCCAGTCCTTTAAGGCACAATATTTGGAGGTGTGTTTTTGTCTCTTGGGTAATCTATGCTGGGAAACTGCACACGGTTGTCCTAGCAAATTTCACATATGGACCATGTCAATGAGAAAGGAGTCCTAAATCTAGATAGCAGAGAGGTAGAGACAAATTCACAGTCATAATTCCCAC
Organism: Erinaceus europaeus; assembly: GCF_950295315.1. Lineage (NCBI taxonomy): Eukaryota > Metazoa > Chordata > Mammalia > Eulipotyphla > Erinaceidae > Erinaceus > Erinaceus europaeus. The sequence continues at coordinate 36,467,575 of NC_080162.1, forward strand.
CTTTGTAGAGACTTTGTTTATTTCCTGAACAGTCATTGAACTTGCAGAAGGTGTGAAGCTTCTTAAGCATTGTCTGTCATGATCTTCCTTCTTCTCCTGGTTCTCACAACAAAGGGACTGATCTGAAGTGACACAAGATGATTTCTCTGGTGGATTTAGACCTAAAAAGGTGGGAGGAATATTTAACTGTATCTGAAATTAGGACATAGGCAAGCAGTAATGTCTTAGTACTTAGTACCTTTGGCTTCATGAGCAGCTCTTCACTCACCTTTTCCACGTGGGATCTATAGGAACTCAGTTTACCTTGGGAAAATTTACTCTTGGCCCATTCAGAGTTCTTTATATCTGCTAAGGAGAGAAATGGTAAAAGCAATCCCTAAATTTAAAAAAAACCCTAATTTACAAACATTTTAAGACTATCTCCAGTATTTTGGGGGGGGGGGTGCCCACCACATACACATAGTGGGAGTTATCTTCCTAGTCACGATTGATTTTATTCATTTTAGACTAACTCATCTTCTCTGGCCATATCAGGAAGAATAGAAACAACTGCATGTTGCCTGTGATGTCTCAGCCTCCACAGGACTCTGAGCAATAGGAAGTGAGACTGATGTTTGAGGTTGAGATTTATGAGGACAAGAGTTGCAAAGGTAGGACCTGACTGTTCAGGTGCTCTTTCCAAGGGAAGCTGCCTTTCCCTTGACTTTCACCCAGACCCTTTTCACCATGTTTCATACAGACCAGAAAACAGGTCAAAAGGATCATGGATTCAGAGAGTATATTACAACATGAGGAGATCAGAAAAACATTCTAAAACAATTATCAGAGAGAAAAACATTAGACCCATGCTTAAATGTGCTTTTATTTTGATTAATGTCACATTTGCACAGTTTTAAAAGGCCAAACCTTTATACTTATTAAGAAAAAAATAGACTCTCTTGGTATTTCTCTCCTTGATTTCTCATAGAATGCTTACAGAACTACTTATTTTCAGTTCAGAGAACAGCTAGTGACTTCTCTTATCTATAATCTTTATCACTCATATATATATGTGATCATGTATAATCACTTCCCACTTGTCTTTAACATTGGGTATACTATTCTGAATTAGAATTTATTTTCTTTAAGAATTGAAGAAGTGTATCTGTTTAGTTCTAGCTGTTGAGAAGTCTGGAGCCAAAAGGATTTATGATGTGTGACCCTTTGGGGTAATTTTTTTTTTTTTTTTTTTTTTTTTGCCTTTCTCTGGAAGACTTTTTTGTTCCTGGCATCCCCATGGTCCTAGATCCATTTTCATTCATTGTTTGGACTTTTCTAATTTGAATTGTATGCTTCAGTTTTAAGAAAATATTTTGAAATTTCTTTGATTCCCCTCCCCCCCTTTGGTTTTTCTCTCTTTCTAGGACTATTCTGTTTTGGTTATATGATTTCCTAGTCCAACACTGGAAAACCATCTACAAGGTTACAAAATTTTTTTTTTACCAAGGAAATGAAAGTAGCAGTGTTATATAGATGAATTCAAGATACATTTTCATTTATACCCATGACAAATCACTAAAAGATAATCATGATAAGTGTTTCCATTGCCCCATAGTTGACCAAGCACAAGCTTCACATTTTAAGTGGATTAACTGTGTCCCTCCACATTGACAAAACAGCCAGGCAATTCCTTCAATTCAATAAAGAAATAAAAACCAATTAGTATGGAGAAAATAATCAGATTGGCCAAATGTCCTCTCAACAGGTTGTTTGGGTTTTTTAGCTTAAGGGAAAGGCCATGTGTGCATTTGACCAATAACAACTGATTCATCTAAGAAAGCAAGGGAAGAAAATCAATTGATTTAATTTGCTTTTGACCTCCAGTCTACAAAGAAAAGTGAGTTATCTTTAATGATTGTGAAAAATGCCTAAATAATGTCACTGAAGTGTGTTAAACTAATTTGGATTATTGGAGAAGGATCCTAACGTGCTTTTAAATGAATGGTCCTTTTCAAAAAGTGAGTAGTGCCCTGGTCAAACAGAACAGCACAGAATGTGGTCCTTTTTAGGTTTCAGGATCACTATATGAATCACTTCCTACATCTTCAGAAATTACGGATTCTGCTGCCTTAATGCAATCTTCAGAAATTCAACTGCTCTTACACAATTATGTGAATCTTATTAGAGAAACTCTTATCACAGCTCTGTGTGCTGTTCAATTCTTCCTCCTGATTAAAGGCTGCGTTTTCTAATAACTTCCCTCAGAAATAATTGTCAACCCATGTTTAGAGGAAGAAACTGCTTAAAGTGTGGCAGCAAATTTAAGCTTAGCCATTTTTAAAAGGCTATAGGAAACTTTAAAATAATTAGGAAGAAAATGGAGGGAAAATATGATGATGAAAAGTACAACACAACTGTAGACCTTTTTAATGTCAAACCTTCTCCCTGCTGTCTCATTCTTGGGCCTTATTAAAATGCTAATAGACATATTACTCTAATATCATTATATAAAAATGTAAGTAATTTGTTACATTTCTTTTGATTGCCCAATACACAAAAAACTCCATTAATTTGGCATCCAAAGATTGTGGATTATAAAGGACTTAAAAATGAGTCTACCATATTGGCCTTCTTAGTAAGTGATCAGTGTAAACAAGAACGAAGGATTAAACTCCTGGACTATTAATTGACCTGAGATTAAATTGTTTTGAAGCATCTCTGCCACTGAAGAATGAACAAAATATGCTAGCAATTAAAATTTGTAATTATTTAGGGAAATCTGAGGATAATTTTAAAAGGAATGACTATCTGAACAGCTATCTACTCATTTATTTAAATATTTTCAGACCCTTTCTTATTTTCATTTTCCTTTCTCTCCTTCTTTCCTTCCTCCCTTCCTTTCTTTCCTTCCTCTCTTTCTTTCTTTCTTTCTTTCTTTCTTTCTTTCTTTCTTTCATTCTTCCCTTCCTTCTTTCTTTATTTCACTTTTCCCTCAGAATACTACTCATCTCCAGTTTCTGATAGGGATTGAACCTGAGAGCTCAGAGCCTCAATCATGAAAGTCATTTTGCATAATCATTATGCTAGCTCCCCAGCTCTTTTTAGTCCATTTCTTGAATCCTTACTTTCTGACTTCATATTTATTTAGTATTGGCACAGTCAATACCCTGTGCCAGGAACTGTGCTAACTGTAGGGAATTTATTCAGTGGAAAATTAAGCAGATACTCTCATGGAAATTATAGTCTACTAGGGAAGAAATTCAGTCAGCTAACATAGTAAATACTATGAAAGAAAAAGTGGAGGATGATGGGAGATGGAAAGTGGAGCCTTGATCCCACCTATACCCATGGAAAAACCTAGATAGGAAAGAGCAGCCACACTCCTGTAAAATTGCTCAAACATTGAATCTCTTTTGGAATGGTTTCCCCTCTAAGAAGACTGAGCCATTTGTTCATGTATCACCAAATATGTTTAAGTTCCTATTACATGCCAAATATTGTACTAAATTTTTTCAAGTAAATTCATCTGTTTCCATAATCCTGTTACATTTTTTGTTTATTTAGTCTCTACAGAAGAAAAATATAGCTGGAAATGATGGGAGAAAGTGACTTTATTCCTTTTAGACAGAAGCTAAGGAGGAATGTTGATTCCAGTCAGAAAAATGATCATAAGACAGTAGGTGGTGAGCTGTGAGAAGCAGCCTCTGATTTTATTTCCACAGGCAGAGAGGGACTTGAGAGAGGTTCAAAATATATATATTTATCACGAGCAGCTTTGAGTGTTTCTGTGCTATCCTAATGTAATCTTCTGGAAGTTTGCTCTAAGTAATCTTTTATTTCAAAGACCACTTTTCTTGGTGGTTTTCATCTCTTTTCTATTTTTCTGATGAAAGGCAATCAGGAAAAGAAGTCTTTTTGCACAGAAATTCTTCATCTAAACTATATTGAGAGCAAAGTGCTGTTTAAAATCTTGCTTTTAGTCAAAAGTTTTATCATGTCCAGGCAATAAGAGTGTGACTTTAAAACACAGAGAAAATGAGATTATGAATTCATGTGAGAAAAAAGGAAGGTAATAGAAGAGCTATCATTTGAAACAGTAAGTGCCAAGACTGAATCTACTTTATGGAGCATTATTTAAAGTTTCTTGTTGCTAAATGAAAATTGTCTATGTCGGTATCTTTCTTGGGACATAATTGATATACTTGCAAGTGCTTCTCATTGTTCCTCAAGATTTATACCCTAGAATGAGAAATTATTCTGTCTCAGCAATTTCAGAGCACTGTGTCTTAACTAATAGCTCTAGGGAAAGAATTAATACCTCTCTATTAATTCTAATGAGAAAAGTCATTAGCTCCTTTCAGAGAAGAGCAAAGGGAAAGACCCCTCCCTAACCTTGCTCCTTCTTCCAGGAAGTCAGAAACATTCTGAAGAGACTTCATATGTAGACAGAGGAGGTTGAGAGGCCCAGGAGAGAGCTGAGCTTGCCCCAGACATGAGCTAACAAAAGAAACTACTGAAGAAAACCCCAAGTGAGTAAAAGCAATGTCCTCCTTTATTTCAGGGGTTTATTCAAGACCATTCATACAATATTTAGAAATTGTGCCTTTTCTTCTAAGCTAATTATGGGTCCCAGATCACATCAAATCAATGGGGTTTACAGTAATATTTATACCCCTTCCCCATATTGGGGAGCTACTCTCTTCCCTGATCCAACTTTCTGGTCCTTCTGCCAGCTATGACATCATCTCCCCAGACAATAATTAGGATCCACCTGCATATCAGACTTCAGGCTCAGGCAAAAAAAAAACAAACAAACAAACAAACACTAGTATAGCTGCAGGCCCATAGAAATATAACTAAAATATGCCTACTAGCTATCTACAAAATGGAGGACCCTTCAACACTTCATCTGCACTATTCCAGCCTTTAGGTCCATGATTGGTCAACAATTTGTTTGACTTTGTATGTTAACTCTCTTTTCAGCTACCAGGTTCCAGATGCTAGCAGGATGTGACCAGACTTCCCTGGACAGACAACCCCACCAATGTGCCTTGGAGCTCCACTTCCCCAGAGCCCTTCCCCACTAGGGAAAGAGAGAAATAGGCTGGGAGTATGAATCAACCTGTCAACGCCCATATTCAGAAGGAAAGCAATTACAGAAGCCAGACCTTCAACCTTCTGCATCCCACAATGATCTTGGGTCCATACTCCCAGAGGGCTAAAGAATAGGAAAGCTATCAGTGGAGGGGATAGTATATGGAGGTCTGGAGGTAGGTAATTGTGTGAAGCTGGGCCCCTCTTATCCTATGGTTTTGTCAATGTTTCCTTTATATAAATAAAAAAAAATTAAAAAATAAATTGTGTCTTTTATATGTGTGTAATTAGGTAGAGATTTTACTTCAGAAACCACCTGTAATCATAGCTTACTCTACACTTCTCTTCCTGAGATGAAAGGAAAGTGTTTTGACCACTTTCTTGGATGTTTTCTCCAAACTTGGCAAATGGGGCTGGTCTGAATGTCTCAGTGATGCTAAAGTTTGGTCATGCTAAACTAAAGTTCCTTCATGAAATTAAAATGAAGAGCTTACTAAAGAGAAAACATGGCAACTGCTTGGATTGGGAATGCTTTCTCTTAAATTTTACTGAGGAAAAAGTATATGAATCTATGTAAATTAGTGGTTCTCAACAGTAGATGATATCCAGAGAATTTTTTTGGAGTATCCTAACTTAGGGGGTTGACGGTTATCTCAGTATATCATGGGTAGGGACAGGTATATTGTTAAATGCCTCTCAGGAATAGGGTGATCCCATAGAGAATTATTTCCTCAAAAAGTCAGTATGACTGATACTGAGAAATCCAGGTTTAAATCAAGAATCTCAAATTCAGATACTCCAGGGACATATACAGACATAAACCACACATCTATGACGTAACTTATGGTGAGTCAAAAGCATGTTACAGGCTCCAGAGAACAGCCCTCTTAGCTGCTAAAAGACCAAGAGTCCAATTCACTAGAGAAACCAGAGATGTGGATCCTCTGTGCTTCTACATACTGCAAATTAGTTGATTGTCAAACATTATACTCATCATCCTCTCTCTGTGACCAGTTTGTGGCTTTATTAGTTAAGAACTTCAATTGAGTGAATCTGGAGGTGAGACTTGTAGGATTTATCCTGGTTTTGCTATTTTGTTATGCAGCATTTCTTTTTTTTAATGTTGTTTAAAATGTTTATGTGAGAGTAAGCCTGTTTTTGAAAGGCAATTTGGTAGCATCTTATCAAATGAAATCTATAATCATGAAATATGTTGATGTACCTACAGCTTGGGAAAATTGAACAAAAATGTTTCCTGCAACAATATCTCTGATAGAAAAATCAGTAGCAATCAAGAGGATTGCCCAGAAATAGGGGAAGGGTTGAATAAAGAAATTATGATATAGTTCACTGTGGGACTTTATGCTGTTATTAAAATGATCCATCTCCCAAGAGTTATATATTAAATCTTAATATTATGAAGAAAAGAGTTAAAGATTTCTACATGTTCTATTGGTGTGAAAGTAAAACGAAATAAAATATCTGTCCCTATTTGTATGTACAATGGAGAGAAGTCGAAGGAATAGCAGCTGGACTTTGGCAGCTGGAATGAGCAGGAGTTCCTTGAGGGTGATATTGCTTTCTTTGTTGTAACAGCATGGCATCCCTTCATTAGACTGAAAGGAGAGAGAGGGAGAGAGAGAGAGAAGCGAGAGAGGTGAAGACACTGACTCCAGAACTCAGACTGAAAATAATAAGAACCCCCTAGAGTCTACCCAAGCATACTTGGACAGAGCTCAGAGCCAAGTCAGTTTAGTCAGAACACATTACTATTAGAGAGAGCTAAATCCTTACATTCTAGTAATAATTTCTTCATCACAGAAAATTTAAGACTCAAAAAAGGAAGAAAGAAATGTATTTTTCGATCTCTAACTAAATCTGGAGTTTTTCTGCACTATCCTTCCTACCCCCTCTTCTGAGTAATCAATTTTCAACTTTTTTTTTCCCAAGAAGATATTTTTCACTGTGGTTCACATTTCTCTTCTTTCTTTGATGAAAGGCAATCTGTATGAGAACACTTAACTTACCATTTTCCACACACACACACACGCACACGCACACGCACACACGTGCACACATGCACACGTGCACACACACACAAAAAAAACTACTAGGAAAGTATACTTAAAATCTTTTGGTAAGTTGAAACTTCAGTCAAGCTCAAACAATAAGAGAATGTTCTAAAATAAAAAATTAAAAAGGACAAATTGTAGGGAAGATGGAAGACTCAATGAAAAACAACAACAATAAAAATGCTAACATTACTTGAATTATTCAGTGCCCAAATTGAATCAAGAGAACCTACTTTATACAGAATTAGTTTCAAATTTTCTTAACTCTAAATGAAAATTATAGAGAAAAAAATTCAAGCATTGGAATATAATTGATATATTTAAGCAATTGTCTCATCATTTCTTAAGATTTACACCCTGGAGAAGGAGGTGTTATCCTGTTTCAGCAATTCTGTAAGCAATATAACTTAACTAATGGATTTAGGAAAAGAATATCTCCCCATTAATTCTGACAAGAAAAAGAATGATGCAGAGCCATTAACTCTAGTCAGAGATAAAGCAGGGAGGGAGTTAGTGGATGTGAAAACCCTAGAGTTGAGGCTGCCATTTTGTTTCTCCTTAGGAAAATAATCTGAGTGATTTGTGACAAAGTAGGACTCAGCAACACCAAAGGAACTTCCCACATCACCTCTTTTAGTCCATTCATAACTGACTAATAGAAGTTTAATGACTAAAAAGAAAAAAAATGAATCTACTTAGTTTCAGAGTATTACAGCACCAACCTCACATAATATTTAGCTATTCCCTCTTTTAACATGATTAGGTAAATCTTTTATCTCAGAAAGTACCTGTCAGATAAATTCTCTTTATCCTATGAAAGACAACTGCTTTGATAATGTTAGCCTCAGAGGAATTTTCCCCAAACTATGTTAGTGAGAAAAAAATACAGAAAAAAAATTTAGTCACTTAAATGCTCAGTTATTACTGAATTCAAAAGATGAGATCCTAGTGAAAAAAAGTAAATGAGACAAAAACAAAGAATAGTAGCGCCTTCTCACCCTAGAATTGAATGAAGTCTTATTATTAATAATTTAAGAAGCTCAATCCTCCCTAGGTTGTGGTACACAGCTCTAAAGAGAATAAAATTAGGACATAATTATAGGATGATTAGTATTGTGGTAAATGCCAAAAAGGGTTATGATTCATACTGCAAGGACACCCAATCTGGCCCAAGAGACAAAAGTGGACCAATCTAAGAAATCAATAAAATGTCACCTTACACATCTATCCAAGAAAGCCAACATGACAAAGAAACCTCAGCCTTGTTATTCAGACACAATCTTGTGGAAGAGGAACAGAAAAATACATTTTCGAAAGCTAACTACATTGAGAGTATATCTTCTGATATAATTTTCTGGAGGTTTGTCTGTTCTAAGCAATCATGTTTTATTTCAGAAACTACTTCTCTTTGAGACATTCACTTCTACTTCTGTAATAAAAGGCAATCAATTTAATATTTCTCTCTCAGATATTTTTTTCCTGAAAGATGCTTAGTGAAGCATGTTTAAAATAACCCTTAAGTTAAAAGTTTGTGCCCAGAATATAAGTGTACCTAGAATTTAGAGAAAGGGCATGTGATAAGAAAGAAAGAAGGGAAGAAAGAGAGATGAAAATACCACCTTAAATCTATAACACCAGGGTTGAAATCAGGAATATCTACCCTTTGAATTATTATTTTCAATGTGTCTGATTACTAAATGAGTTGGTGAGACAGTCCATTTCTCGAAATATAACTGAGGTTTTTGCATGAGCTCATTTTTCCCTCAATGTTTGCATCCTTAAAAAAAAGAACTTGATCCATTTTAATGATAATCGCCTAGAAGAAAGATCTCTTTTCTCTTTCATTAGTCCTGATTTGGGAGGGGTGTGAGATGAATTAATTTCAAACTCAAAACAAAGGCTAGGAAGAAAATATTGGTCTTGAACTCATCAGTTCTGGTTTTCCAATCACCTTAGAAAGAATACATTCTAAATCCAATCTCTGTGAAAAGAAGCTCTTTCCTCAAACCTCAGTTGCAGACTAGTAAAGCTTAATTTAACAATAAAACTAAGAGAAGAGAATGAGGGAACACTTCTCCATTTTCATAGCATGCTTAGTTATTCAAGCTCTTGTGGTCCTGAGGCAGTTATTACTACTTTAGAACACCTGCTTTTGAATTTCTTTTGAGATTTTTGTGTCCTAGAGAAAAGACAAGTGTTTGGAAAGTTGGAAACTCTCTTCTCCTCAGATAATTTTTCTAAACAGTATTAATGGTTGGGCTAGTTTAAACTATGTCAGTTATGAAAAATCTCATCCACATACAGAACTCAATAGAATTTCTTAAATACTAGCTAGAGCCAAAAATACTGTAATAAAGGGTAATGGGATAAAAGTGAGTCCAAATACTCTTAAAATCCTCATATCAAGATGTACTTTAAAATATATGCTTTCTGTCTTCTTTTTAAATTTAAGTGTAGTTTTCTTAGTAACAACAGAAACTCAATTGGGTGGACTCAGCTGTAATCAAAATACTTTTAACTTGGCTTCATCTTAAGATTTCCTTCTCAAAAGAATGAGTACTTCTGAAACTGCATTTCTGTAGCAATGAAACTCAAGTAGTGGTTTTTTTTTTTTTTTTTTTGAGAAAAAGTCTCTACATGATTTCTATGGATCCCAGCAATAAAATAAAATAAAATGAAAGGTGAAAGTCATGAATTCTTTCAGACCAAAGCTGGAGGAAAAAAAAAATCTCAAGAGTTGGTTCTCCCCTGCTTTGAAGAGACCTTGGATAGTTGAACTTCAAGGTTTCACATAATTTGGAAGCTGAGAAGGAGGTAACAAAGAGGGAAGATTTCATAATAGGAATAGACAGACCAAATTCTAATAGGATTCTATGAAGTCCATTCTATGAAGTCCATTCTTTGTCCACATGCTAGCTTTAGAAATTCTTTTATGATGTGAAACTTGAATCACAGAACTTTTTTTTTCCTTTTTCTCCAAAAACTATCTCCTAGACTCAAAGTAGCACTTTTAAATTTTTTTCTTCTGTGTTTAATCAGTGTGGTTAAATCACACTGGAAATTTAAAGGCATGTTTATACACACAACCAAAAGCTAACCTGAAACTACTAACAGGATTGGCAATGCAATATTAAAGAGAGAGAATGAAAAAAGAAAGACTATTACCCCTCAAACAGTAATCTAAATGAATCAAATTTAATTTCTATCTGACTTATGTCACTTAACATAATTCCTTCTAGCTTCTACCAAAATGGGTCAGAGAAGGTGGGTTCATTGTTCTTCATAGCTGCACTACTACTATCATAGTATTCCATTGTGTATATATACCACAGCTTTCTTAGCTATTCATCTGTTGTTGGGCACCTGGTTTGCTTCCAGATTTTATCTATTACAAATTGTGCTGCTATGAACATAGGTATATACATACCTTTTAGGCTGAGTGTGATGGAGTCCTTGGGGTATTTCCCTAGGAGAATTATTGGGTCATATGGAAGGTCCATCTCTAGCCTTGTAAGGGTTCACCAAACTGCTCTCCACAGAGGCTGGACCAATTTACTTTCCCCCCAGCAGTGTAGGAGGCTTCCTTTGTCCCCACAACCTCTCCAGCATTTGTTGCTGCTGTCATTTTTGATGTATGCCACTCTCATAGGAGTGACATAATATCTCAATGTTGCCTTTATTTGCATTTCTCTGAAAATCAGTGATCTGGAACAATTTTTCATGTTAGTTAGCCTTTTGTATCTCTTCTGTAGTAAATATTCTGTTCATATCCTCTGCCCATTTTTGAATGGGGTCATATGCTTCTTGGTTGCTAAGTTTTATGAGTTCTTTATATATTTTGGTTATTAGACTCATGTCTGATGTGTACACTTCTATTAACTTGTAGTCTTATAAATCACTATTTAATTAATATGAGAGAGGAAAAATTGACTGAATGTCTCAAATGTTTTAATTCACCGACCATAGGCTGAGTGTATGTTCCTTCAATCTAAGCACTTAAAATTTCAGATTGGTAATTGGACTGAATTTTAACAGTGCACTCAAATTGTTACTACAATTATAACAATGACTTGTTCTTTGAAATGTTTACCCTCCTAAAAGCTTAGACCAGAGTAAACAGAAGCAACCAGTGGCATTACTTTATAAAATAGAGCTATATATAAATAACATCAAAGGATATAAGTTATGGTGAGGTCTGGTATGATACAGCAAATTGTAATAATGGGATTTTCAAAGTTAACCCAATTGCCAAATAATCTGATTATAGCAGTAACTATCTATTGCTTTCTTTAACCCTAAGACAGCAAGAATCTTTCACTTCCTCTATAAAGCCCATATTTCCCCTAGTCCTGGAACCTCTAGGGTGGGGCTCAAATTCCAGCATGTTTTTCTCAATTTATACCAACTGATACTGCATCTGCTGATCTCAACCTAATCAATGCAACAAGAACCCCCTCGGCAGGCTTCACTTCGGACTGTGTCCAGAGATGTCAGGTGTTTATTGTCAACCCTTCAGCATCATATACTCGGGTTAGACCTTTCCTTTCTCACAGGACTCCTTAATTCCATTTCAGGTGATTCACTTCCTAACAAAACCCCAAAACCTAGATATAGACCAGGTCCCATGAGTTAGGGCAGATGTACACATTTATCCATAAATTAGGGCAAAATATATATCTGAAAGCAAAAGTGCACAGTAGTTTGCAGTGAGTCAATAAATGAAGCAAGCAAGTAGAAAGACCTAAAAACACACCTTAAAGTACCTAATGAAAGAGTTTCTACTTAGATATAGATACCCTCCTCATCTCCTTCCTATTATTATTATTATACTTCCCTCAGTCACTCCAAAACTAACCTTATCAAAGTAAGGACTACAAAAGTTGAATAAGAGCAAGGTACTGGCATACTTTAATGATGAATCTTTTGTCACTACCAGGCCACCCCATGACTTGGAGCCCTAGTCAGGGAGTCCTGGGATTCCCACACAGACATTATGGGACTATACCTTTAACAGATCCCTCACACCACTATTACTAGTCATCCCCATCAGGAACAACATAATGAACCCCTTTATGGGTCCCTATAGGACCTTGCTTTCAACACAGATCAACAATGGTAAGGACTGTTCCATTCTCTGAAGGTTGCACATCATACTCTACCTACTACCTGAGGAAGATGGGTCCTGAAATTAATGCAACTTGGAACATTCCTATTCCTGACCACAGATTGAGAGCTTGGACATACAGGGATGAAGAGGTTACAAAAGCTCCTATACTGAATATGGGCCCCAGATCAAATTGATGGGGTTTACAGTCAACAATATTTATACACTTTTTCCATATTTGGGAGCTACTCTTCCCTGATCCAGCTTCCTAGCCCTTTTTCCAACCATGACATCATCTCCCCAGACAATAACTTGGGACCACCTGTATATCAGATATCAGGCTCAGGCAAAAACTAGTAAAGTCATGGGTCCCTTGGAATATACCTAAAATAGACCTACTACCCATTTCTAAAACAGAGAGCCCAAATCTTCATCTGCAATATTCCAGCCTTTAGGTTCATGATTAGTCGACTATTTGTTTGGCTTTATATGTTAACTCTTCTTTCAGCCACCAGGTACCAGATACTACCATGATGCCAACTGGCCTTCCCTGGGCAGAGGATCCCACCAATGTGTCCTGGAGCTCTCCCTCCCCAGAGCTCTGCCCACAGGGGAAGAGCGAGACAGTGGGAGTATTGCTCGAACTGCCAATGCCCATGTACTGCAGGCAAGCAATTACAGAAGCCAGACCTTCCACCTTCTGTACCCCATACTCCCAGAGGGATAAATAATAGGAAAGCTATCAGGGGAGGAGATGGGATATGGAGTTCTGGTGGTGGGTACTGTGTGGAATTGTACCCTTCTTATCCTGTGGTCTTGTCAGTGTTTCCATTTTATAAATAAAAATTAAAAAAAAATTAATTTCTAAATTTTCAGACAATGATTGGTAGTAAGAAGCATCTAGAAAGTCCACACTGTAGCACTTTTGAAAATCTTTACACTTTCCCTGAAGTTGTCTATTCCAGCACCTATAGAATGAGTCTGCTTTACAATTCTACATCAATATAAGATAGGAAGTCCATGATCTGACAGGAAAGGTGTGGTGCCCCTTAACCCTTGTATGGAAAATGGTGTAAATAATGTCTCACACCAGAAGAAGATGTAGAGGAAATGAATCTTGAGACCGCTACACATCCTACATACATGATATGTAGAAGCTAAAGGCAATTGAACAGAATTAAAAAATATTTGCAGACCTTTCTAGAAGGAGAGAAGACAAACCTTTATAAATCCCTCTGTCTGGATGCAGATCCTGAAATCTTCCTGGAAGTCTGGGGTGGGAATGCAGGTGAAGGGAACATTAGTACATCTTTCTACACAACTGTCCACTGGGTTGTTTTCTGGAATAAAAGACAGCTGGATTGATAAAATTACTCCTCTTAAACTGTCTTTCAATAGATATCACAGGGTCTGTTTATAAAGTGCACAGTAAGAAATGACAACAAAATTGAGTGTATAAAAACCAAGGTCCAATAAAAGTAGATTAAAAATAGGAGAATAAGCTGAACCTCAGGTAGTTTTCATCAAAAATTTATTCAGAAAACCTTGACTTACTTTCAAAAATATGTTACTACTAAATCCAAATCAGAGAAAGAATATGTGTGTGTGTGTGTGTGTGTGTGTGTGTGTGTGTGTGTGTACAGACTAACAATGAAATTAAATAGTTTAAGCTATTTATGTGAATGTTGATGGAAAAATAATGAGAAAATTACATGAATATCCATCAAAGAATCTGGGCTAGAAGCAAGCAGAATGGGTTCTGGTTGGATTTCTCAGTTAGAATTTCATGAAAACCCCAAAAGAAAAAGTCAGTGTAGAATTAGCAGAAGAAAACCATAAAGATGACTTGAGCCCCAGAGGATGTTGGGACATAGGAGGAGAAAAGTAAAGTCTGAGAGACAGTGAAATGATAATAATTACAATATCTGGTGTTCTTTCTATCACTTCATGGAATTTTCAGCATCTTTATGCAAAAGCCACCTTTCCAACTTGTTTAATCTGAGAAATTACTAGTCTATTTTACCTCTGATATTTCTCTCCTGTGGAGGAAAAACAAGTCTCTCCACTTTCCTTGCAGAATTATCGGATCCTATATTCACCATGAGACAAATGTACTTCATTTTCATGAAAGTTCTCTCAGGGAAAGAAACCCATACCAAACTTCTAATAAATATGTGTGTGTGTGGCGGGGGGGGGGGGGGGGGGGGGAAGTTGTGGGAAATGAGACACGAAATCGCGTGAGGTAGATAATAAAATTTAAAGCGGGCTTTAGTATAGAAATGTACCCTGTTTATAAAATTGCAGCTCACTGCTGATTACAGCTTCTGAGCCAGAATAATACAGCTTTGATGCTTTCTCTCTCTGAATATGAAAGAGAAAAATTAACCCCTTTCCTTCCATGGCTGATCACTGAAAAGAAAGTAAAAACGGTTTATCATTGCTGAAGAAATAGGAGAGATAACACAACCACTACCATCACTGCCCTCTCTTTTAGAGATCTTAGTACTGGGAAAGAAACACCTGATTTGAGTCAAAAATTCCCGAGGGAAAAGACCAACAAAGACAAGAAAAGATAGGAAAAGAAGAGAGAAAAATAGAGACACAGACATCAAAATGAGCTGATTCCAAGAAAGATTGGGACTCCAGTGTTCCAGTAAGCAGAAACTAACCCCCATTACTCTAATGTGGTAAACAATCAAGAGTTTAATTAGCAAAGATCAACTCATCTGGTAAAAGGGCCCCATGTCTACTGGGCAGGAATAAGAAAGAACCCCTGAAATTTTCAGGATTCAGAAGTGCAATCAGACTTGAAATAAAGTTCAGGGTACATTTTTGAACACATGAAATCCCCCAAAATGTTCAACACCAGCAAGGTTGTCATGAACCTCTGGGAAGGCTTGCTAGATAAAAATGGAGGCTAGTTAAATTTAAATTTCAGATAAATAGTGTACCTCTTTTAGCATAAGAAAATCATAGGCAATGTTTGGGGCATAGTTATATTTAAAAAAAGATATTAACTATTTATTTGACATTAATAGCTAACCTTGCACTTTTGTTTGCTGAGGCTGATGACCTCCTTTGGAGTATAAGGACTGGGATTGGGTTTGGGGTGGTTGTCCTGTCACTGGATGACTGATAGACTGGGCAGCTACTTCCTCCTCACTAACTCTGGGCACTCAGTGTGGATGCTGAGAGAGAAAGCATCCTTGAGTCATTCAGTACTTTTCTTTTTTTTTTTTTTTTGCTTTTTAAATTTTTTTAAGAATACTTAACACTGCTATGAAAAAAAAAAAAACTACCTTCAAAAAGTCTATTTTGAAAAATGATTAGTCCCTACAATCTCAGAATTATTTTTCTCCTTTTCCTTGTATAGGAGGACAGAAGGTTACCCACTTTCCTACACAAATGACTCCCCAACCTGTATCCAAGAGGGTAGACTATTAAATCTAGTGCATGATTATGAAAGTGCTCCCCCATTAGAAATTTCAGCCAGTCTCTAATAGATGCAGGGGGCAGCACAGAAGAGCAGAAATGGCCTGATGTGAATGAGGACATTTGAAAGGGGCATTGTGTGGAAATGCACCTAGAGAGTTCTGAACCAGCCTGCCACACTCTGTAATTGCAGGTTCAGGGATATTTTTTAGATGAGAGTTTTGTTATGCTCATTCCTCCCCCTCTAGAATTTTAAAACAGGAAGAGAGACAGAAAAATAATAAACCTCTCTTCTCTTGTTTAGGCTTGCAGAGGACAAAAATGAATGCCAATTTAGGATTTGATTATTTAAAAAGGATAAGGGTGAACTTTTCCCTACAAAAAACGATTCTTTCCCATCTCCCTGAGAGCATAGGGCTCCCAAGAAAGGACTCTGCTTTTTTTTTTTCTTTCCTCTATTGGAGAGATTAATGGTTTACAATAGTACACACTAAAATATAATAGTTGATACATGTATAACATTTCTCAGTTTTCCTCATAATACTCTAACCCCCCCTCATCTAGGTCCTCCATCATCATGTTCCAGAGCCTGAACACTGCCCACCTCATCTCCTGCCCGAGTCCTTTACTTTAGTGCAATACACCAAATCCAAGCATTCTGCTTTTTAAAAAGGGTGGTTTTGATGAGGCAAGGCACCCGAAAGAGATGGTGAGCTGTTCATCTCCTGTTTGCATAAAAAAAAGGAATTAAAAGAGGAGCCAGGTGATGGCACACTTAGTTAAATGTGCACGTTACAGTGTGCAAGGATCCAGGTTCAAGCCCCTGGTCCCCACCTGCAGGGGAAAAGATTCACAAATGGTGAAGCAGGGCTGCAGGTGTCACTCTGTCTCTCTTCCTCTCTATCTTCCCCTTTCAATTTCTGTCTCTATACAGTAATAAATAAATAAATAAATAAAAGGAATGAAAGATAAAAATGGGAAGTCTGTTCCAAGTAGCCAGAAAGACAGACAAACAAACACATCATACTTGTGTTTTCAGCATGATGCCAGGCTAGCATGGGGGTGCCTCTTCCCGGGCGCACACTCTCTGGGTTGAAGAGAACTCAACCAGAGCCAGCCTGGGTTGCTACTCACTCAGTGACGCAAGGGAGATGACTCAGGAACCAAACACGTGGCAGTGAGGCAATGCAATATCTTTATTGATCAGAGAGCCAAGGCTTTTAAAGGGCACACCTGGAAGTGGCAAGCTGGAAATGGAAATGGCTAGGAAAGGGGCAGAGAAAGGCCAAAGGGGCTGGAAAGGTAGGAACTTCCTTAGCAACTGTTGCTAGGGTTTTAACTGGTAGGATTAGTAATACCCTGTGGGCAGGGAAGGTCTTGAGGGTAGAAAGAAGATAGAATAAAGGAATGGGTTGCAGAAGGTAGAAGGTCTGGCTTCTGTAATTGCTTCCCCGCTGAACATGGGCGTTGACTGGTCGGTCCATACTCCCAGTCTGCCTCTCTCTTTCCCTAGTAGGGTGAGTCTCTGGGGAAGCTGAGCTCCAGGACATATTGGTGGGGTCTTCAATCCAGGGAAGTCTGGCCGGCATCCTGACCTTCTACCTTCTGCAACCCACAATGACCCTGGGTCCATGCTCCCAGAGGGATAGAGAATGGGAAAGCTATCGGGGGAGGGGGTGGGATATGGAGATTGGGTGGTGGGAATTGTGTGGAATTGTACCCCTCCTACCCTATGGTTTTGTTAATTAATCCTTTCTTAAAAAAAAAAAAAAAGAATAAAGGAATGGAATGGGTGGGGATCTTTTAGGCAAAACAATGATTATGTAGATATGCCATAGTATCAGGAATGCAGGGTGGAGCAGGAAGAGCTGGCTTAATGTTTTAAGGAATGCCAGGCTACTGGAGGCAGAAAAATGCAGGGTGCTTTGTGAGGTTCCTCACAATTTCTCCTACAGCATATGAATACTTCTGGGCAACCAAAGGTTGCAGTCATCCCTGTCTTAACTTTGGAGAACTTTCAGAAATATCCAGGAGTTGAAATGAGTCTACAGGATGTTGAAAGGATATGAGAGAGCACAAAACATAGATGGGAAAGTGAGGAATTGACAGATGGCCAGTTACAAAACTCACAGTCTCTCCTATTTTCTTCCTGTTAGTTCAGGACATTTTAAAAGCACAATATGCAAAAAGCACTCTTCAAAAATTCTATTTTAAAAATTATTAGTCTATTTACCTCAGAAATAAGTTTCTCCCATCTAGAGGACCCAAGGCTACCCATTTTTCTCAGTGAGCAGCAGCCTCCCCTGCCACCTCACCTTGCAGGGAGAAACTCTGACAGGTGCTTCATTATCTTGAAGGCCCTCTGAGGGAAACAGCTTAGCCCACCTGATAATAAATTCAAGGAGAGGAGATAGAATATATGAAATATTATGAGATAAATAATAAAATTTAAAATAGGCTTCAGTGTGTAAATACACCCTATGGTTCTTTATTATTTTTTTTATAGGTAACATCTCTCTCTCTGCAGATTATAGGTTCCAGGGATATTTTCTCAGCAAGGATTTTCATGTCATTTCTATCACATATTTTCGAGGGAAATAAAAGTAAGTTACTTTTTCAATAATGTTTTGGTTTAGGTGAAGAAAGATTAAGGTGAACTTGGTCTCACAGCATGGCTCTGATCAAGGTCAGGGTTATCTGAGTTCCAGCAACAGTAATTATCCAATACATCACTGAGACATGAAAGAAGGAGGGGGAGGGGGGAGAGGTTCCTGAGAGCAAAGGGCAGTAGAAGTTAGCATGAAGAATGGGGAGATGAAGGAAGGAGTTGGAGACTTCTACTAGAGAGAAGCATATCCCTATGGATGAAGGTTCTGATGGTGGGAGCAGAGGAGTGGTCACATGACAGAGAAGAGGTCAACAGACCTCAGTCCAGTGACTCAAGTCCAGATCATCACTGAGTTGCGATACTGAGAGCATGTCAGTATCTTGATATGATGTGGTGAGAAGGGAGCTCACCTCTGGGATCTTGCTTCTCAAATCCCTCACCCCAATCTCATTGTGCTAAACATAGCAGAAAATCCCAGTAGAGGGACATCTTCCAACTTACCTGACCAGTAAGTTTCCCAGCAGTCTAGCTCACTACAAACAAGTAAAGTGGGGAGTTGGGCGGTAGCACAGCGGGTTAAATATAGGTGGT
Organism: Erinaceus europaeus; assembly: GCF_950295315.1. Taxonomy (NCBI): domain Eukaryota; kingdom Metazoa; phylum Chordata; class Mammalia; order Eulipotyphla; family Erinaceidae; genus Erinaceus; species Erinaceus europaeus. The sequence goes on from NC_080162.1 coordinate 36,486,455, forward strand.
GCAAAGCGCGAGGATCAGCGTAAGGACTCCAGTTCAAGCCCCCAGCTCTCCACCTGCAGGGGAGTTGCTTCACAAGCAGTGAAGCAGGTCTGCAGGTGTCTATCTTTCTCTCCCCCTCTCTGTCTTCCCCTCTCTCTCCATTTCTCTCTGTCCTATCCAACAATGATGACATCAATAACAATAACAATAATAACAACAACAATAAAACAACAAGGGCAACAAAATGAAATAAATAAATAATAAAATAAATAAACAAGTTAAGTCTGAGATACTACCACCACCCAGAGAAATCCAAGAAGACACGATAACAAAATGTCACGTGATGCACTGGCTTACTAAAATTTTGGGTAAAAAAAAACAGACTATAAGGAAAACCAAGGGAATTTGAGTAAGTTATGAAGTTTCATTAATGATAACACATCGATAGCTGATACATCACTGATTATAACAGATATATTCTGTTACATACTGATGTAAGATGCTCAAACAAAGAAAGCTGGAAACTGGGTATGATGTATATTGAACTACTGGTACCATGTTTACAACTTTTCTGTAAATTTAAAAGTGTTCTGAAATAAAATTTTTATTAAGAAAAAAAAGCCAATTGTTAGGCATCCCTTGAATGATTCTTCAAACTTCTTTTTTCTGACAGCAAAGCAGAACTATGAGTGAGTTAAAAAGTGGCCTTTCTGTTTGATTGCTTTGGATTTAACAAAAACTTGAATGAACTCTAAAAGCAGAGAAAAGCCACACTTTCTCCCCTCTCCTCTAGCTCTTATGCACCATGATCATGAAATTATGCTTCCTTCACTTTTGAAAAGACTTGAAATAAGCATATGGATTGTTTTTAGTTCTCTAATTTCAGACCCTTTTAGTGAGTGGCATCCAGAGGCTTATGCTGTCAGAGCCAAATATCTAATTTGAGGGACCCAGTGCAAATGGAATTGCAAAGCCCTCATTCCAAATGATGAAGAACCTCAACTCAACACTACAGAGTATAAATGTGTACCTGTGTATAGGGCTCTGGGTGCATGCTGGGTCACACACCATTAGATTTCATTTAGATTTTTATTGTTGATTACGAAACCAGACTTAAGATCAACAATGACAAAAACTAACCAAACTTCTTAGAGATCAGTTAGACAGCACAGCTAGATAGTGCACCTGCTTTGCCATGCACACAACTGAGGTTCCAGTCCAACTTCCCCTAAAATGCCCCCCCATTACACTTGAGGAAGTTATAGTATCTTTCCCCTCTTTCTCTGATTGTCTTTCTCTCCCCTCCATATATATATCTGAAAAAAATTGGCCTGTAGCTGTGAATACCTAGGAAAATTGAAAACAAATTAGCAAACAAAAAACTTCTTGAGAACAAAAGTGCAGAAGCTGGCATCTTTGTTAGAGCATTATATCCCAAGAAAATGAGCTATGCTTAATAACAAACACCTCCCAACTAGTGGTTTACATTGTGTTTTACAATGTCCAAGTTCAGCCCAACATCACCTCCTCAGACTTTTTTTTTCAGGATGGAATCCAAATGCTCACAGCGGAGAAGTAAGGAAAGAGTGATCATGGGTGGACACACACACACACACACACACACACACACACACACACACACACACACTTTTAGAGAGAAAGAGATTACTGCCTCAACAGCAATGAGCAAAACTGTTAGTTTTTATCATTAGTAAAGTTAGAAAATAACTCAAGGCTTCTTCCCTGTTCCAGCCATATGATTTGGATAAAATAGAGTCTGAGAGACTTTAGGTCTGGTAAATAAAACTACCCAGGAGACGGGTGGTTTTTTGTTTGTTTGTTTGTTTGTTTTGTTTTGTTTTGTTTGTACAATTTAGAGAAAGATGCAGCTAGCACCTTCATTCTGCTGATACCACCTGTGTTCTATCTATTCAGATTCTCCTTCCCCACAAAAACACCCAGAGATGCTCAGAAGAAAATACTGGGAGACAATCCTGGGCCAAATAGCTCATCGAAACAGCCATCACCTTGTACTTGATGGGATGAGAAAGTTACAGACAGGAAGTTATACAGCTTAAATCCATAAAGAAAACTTCAACCTCAACTTCATACGGAAATCATGAGATCTCTTTGAGCCTTGATTTGCCCTACTAAACAATGGAAGGAATCCTAGGCTTCCTGTGAGGTTGGTTGGGAAAATGAAGTGAATTAATACCACAAGCACCTGTTCAGCACCTGGGAGATAGTGTACTAAAAACATGGGACTCTATTCCTGTTCCCAACTCTAATTCTGCCATTATTCACAGCACTGATATCTTCCTTGTCTCCCTGTGGTTTGGGATACTCTCCAACCCTCTGAATGAAGGCACCTGATCAGTCCTGACTGTCAGTTTTTCTAGGACCTAAAACACCACAAATGACACATTATAGGCACTCAATAGATCAATGAGTAATCCTGAGTTACTGAGTGAAAAATTAGTCTGTCTAATCCCAAGACTGGTGCCCTTCTACTGTTATGTCACTCCATCCCTTAAGATCTTAAATAAGGGGAGTCGGGTGGTAGCACAACTGGTTAAGCGCACGTGGCACCAAGCTCAAGGACCGGCGTGGGGATCCCAGTTTGAGCCCCTGGCTTCCCACCTGCAGGGGAGTCGCTTCATGGGTGGTGAGGCAGGTCTACAGGTACCTGTCTTTCTCTCCCCTCTCTGTCTTCCCCTCCTCTCTCCATTTCTCTCTGTCCTGTCCAACGGCATCAATGACAACAACAATGGTGACTGTGACAACAATGAAGAACAATGGCAACAAAAGGGAAAATAAATAAATAAATATAAAACATATTTTTTAAAAAAAAGATCTTAGAGATCTTTGCACACAACTTTCCTCCTTTCATATGGTTTAGATTCTGGGAGAGGTTCATCAAAAGGTTAACTGAATGTCCAGGATCTCAGGGGTCCCAAGGAAGAGGGGGACCCCAGAGAGGATTCACAGTTGGAAAGATTCATAGAAAAGTCTCTTTTTTATCTGATTAATTCACAGCAGTTCTTCCCTCCCACTGCCACAAGTGAGACCAATAATGATCTGACTCTGCTCTACTATTCTCACTGATTAGAATCATATTTAAAAACCCTGATCATTCTTTAAAACTCCATTTGATGTCAATTTGCATTCATCAAGTCTTTTTAGAGGGGTAGTTCTCTTCAGCAGTTAAATAAGGATTTTTTAAAGTAACAGACCCCCCACATCTGAAGGTAAATTGGAGAAGCAGATTAAAGGTGTCCATAATTCTCACCCCAGTGTTGGGAGTTGGGTAGGGGGTGTTGCCACAAAGGGAATCACATCCTTCTGGGTGACAAGCCAATTCACATTCCAGGGTTTCAGAGAGTATCTTCTCTCATTTGCACAATATTAATCTATTTTTATGGTTTATATAGGCATATCCCTGAACTCTCTCTGGGATATCACTGGGGTTGCTGGGAAGGAACGATACAATATATATGAATAATGGGATACTCTCATGTAATTCTGACAGGTGCACAACCCATTCTGGGTAAATAATAACAAGGTGTTTTTACTACTGTTATTACTGTAGCTCACCATATAATTTGAGCTTTCTTCAGTGAGTGGCTGTGGGAAAGCAGCAATGACTGAACAAAAGTGACAAGGATGAAGCCAGCCACCACCAGGTGCAGTAGCAGTCAAAGAAGTAAGCCATTTTCCTCATTTTTTATAATGGGGGGACACATGCAAAGAAGTCTGGAGTCAAAGCATCTGAGAAGGGGAGAACTTAGGGGAAAAATACACATCTCTGGAGGTATAAACATGGGTGTTCAGTAATGAGAATCCTGGAGTAGTATCACTTGTTTACTGCAGATGAACAAAAGCCTACTTTTCTCTAGAGGAAACTTCAAAATTCTATTGTAAATTCTTGTGTGAACTTGATTTTTTCCCTGTACAATAATGAAAGAGATTTAACTACTACCAGGTGGGGATAGATGGCATAATGGTTATGCAAAGTGACTATTATGCCTAAGGCTCCAAAATCCCAGGTTCAGTTCCCCTCACCACTATAAACTAGAGCTGATTAGTGCTCTGGTTACAAAAAAAAAAAAAAAAAAAAAAGTAAAGACTTAACTGGTGACTCATGGTCAAGGCATAAGGGTAAATTTTCACATGTGATAGAACCTGGAAAATGGCATCAGCAAACAGAATATTAACGGGGGGAGGAAGGAGGTTGAGCATGAGTTGCTTCCTTGTTTCTGATCTTCCTTAGTAATAAGAACCTGTTTTCTGCATGGTGGTTATGCACAAAGACTTTCAAGTCTGAGACTCCCGAGTCTTAAGTTGGACTACTCACATCATCATAAGCCAGAGCTAAGCAGTGTTCTGGTAAGATAATAATAATAGTTAATAAATAAATAAAACAACCTATTTTCTAGCTGGGTACATAATTATTCTACTAAAGAAAAAAGAAAGGGAAAAAGAAAGAGAGAAAGAAAGAAAGAAACCATATTCTCAGTTTTTCTTGCAACCAGGTTCTAGTCAAAGAGGCAGAGGCATAGAGGATGTGATATGTTTTTTTTCAAAGGCAAATTCATAAAGGAAGGGTCAAAACTCCCTTTTTCTTCTTTCCTAGAATGCAGACTTATCTCTAGGGTGGGGCTCACTTTCCTGCATGTTTCTCTCAAGCCATACCAAATGATGTTGCATCCACTGATCCCAACCTAATCAATGCAATGAGTACCACCTCAACATGCTTCACTTCAGACTGTGTCCAAAGATGTCAGGCATGGAATGTCCACCCTTCACCCTCATTATTCAGGTGAGACCTTTCCTTTCATAGTATTCTCTAATTCCATTCCAGGAGGTTCACTTCCTAACAAAGTCCCAAAACCTAGATATAGACCAGGTCCTGTAAGATAGAGCAAATGTTCACTTGTATCCATAAATTAGGGCAAAATATATACTTGAAAGCAAAAAGACACAATAGTCTTTAGTGAGTCAGTATCAAGTTCATATCATAATGAAATAGTGTCTGCTTAGACTTAGATACCCTCCTCACCTACTTCCTATTACAGTTCTCTCACTCACTCCAAAGCTAACCTTATCAGAGCAAGGACTGCAAAAGACGAATAAGGACAAGAGACTGGCATACTTTAACAATGACTCTTTAGACACTATCAGGCCATTCCATTAGCTGGGGCCCTAATTGGGGAGTCCTGAGAGTACAGAACTGATGGTCCTAGACCTCGAATAAATCCCTCTCTCCATTGTTACCAGTCATTTCTATCAGGAACAACACAATAGATCCCTTTGTGGGCCCCCATAGGACCTTGCCCTCAACTTGGATCAACAGTGGTAGAGAATGTTCCATCTTGAAGCGAGGATGGACAGCATACTCTATCCTACACCTGAGGAAGATGAGTCCTGATATTGGGGCAGCTTGGAATGTTCCTACTCATGACCACAGAATGTGAGCTCAGATCTATAGCAATGCGGAGATTACATAGGCTCTTAAGCTGAATATGGGCCCCAGATCACAACAAATCGATGGGGTTTATAGTCAACAATATTTATACTCCTTTCCCATATTAGGCAGCTATTCTCTTCCCTGATCCAGCTTTCTGTTCCTTTTCCAGCCATGATATCATCTTCCCAGACAATAACTTGGATCCACTGTCATATCAGATTTCAAGCTCAGGGGAAAAAAGAAAAAGGGAAAAGAAAAAAAAAAAACTAGTATAGCCACAGGCCCTTTGGAATATAACTAAAATATACCTACTAGCTAGAAACAAAATGGAGGACCACCCAACTCTTCATCTGCACTATTCCAGCCTTTAGGTCCGAGATTGATCAATGGTTTGTTTGGCTTTGTATGTTAACTTTCTTTTATGCCACCAGGTTCCAGATGCTAGCATGATGCCAGACTTCCCTGGACAGACAACCCCACCAATGTGTCCTGGAGCTCTGCTTCCCCAGAGCCCTTCCCCACTAAGGAAAGAGAGAGATAGGCTGGGAATATCGATTGACCTGTCAAAACCTATGTTCATTGGGTAAGCAATTACAGAAGCCAGACCTTCCACCTTCTGCATCCCACAATGACCTTGGGTCCATACTCCCAGAGAGTTAAAGAATAGGAGAGCTATCAGGGGAGGGGATGGAATACAGAGTTCTGGTGGTGGGAATTTTGCGAAGTTGTACCCCTCATCCTATGGTTTTGTCAGTGTTTCCTTTTTATAAATAAATTTTTTTTAAAAAAATGCAGACTTATGACAAGTTGGAGTAGCCAACCTTGTTTCTGAGATGAGATGAAAGAGGCCAATAAGACAGAGGAACCTAGGCCAAAGAGCCTCTATGTGGGGCTTCCTATTATATATAACCAGTGGGGTTTGGAATGAGAAACATTGAGTTTAGTGACCTGGATCTGGGCTCAGGCTTCTAGACTTCCAGGATTTTTTTTTTCTGCATACCAGCCCTTCCAGGTTTACTCCTTCAAGTTTAAAATGAGTATATTTTGCTACTTGTATTTTTGTCAAAAAGTTTAAAGGAGGTAACAAAGTGGTTCATATTAGTGACTGTTTCATAAACAGTACCACACTAATGTCAGCTAAGATTATTCCTATTTTTACTATATAAGACATACTAACAAATTTTAGTGGAACCAAGCAATTAACAGCAATGAAGTTTGAAAATAAAAATTTTCAGGCTGAAGAAATAACTTACTTAGCAGGGTACCTACAAGGCTATGTACATGACTTAGGTTCATATTCCAGTACCACATGGAGGGTGTTATGACAGTGGAGAGAACGTTGGTGGTGTTGTATCTTTCCCTATCTCTGTCTCCCTATCTGAATATCTGAATATAAAAGTGGACTGAGGCAGTGAAATTATGCATATTCAAAGCCTGGTCATGAGAGAGAAAGACATCAATGACCTCCCAGAAACTTCTTCAAGGAAGTTCATCTACGCCGATGACATCTGCTGTGCAACTCAGGCATCCAAGTTAGACATCCTCGAGGAAACACTCAAGAAAGACATGTCTCTGATATCTGATTACTGTAAAAAATGGCGACTAATTCCTAGCACTGCAAAAACGGTATCATCTGTTTTCCATCTACACCATGCCTCGGCCTCGCGTGAGCTTAATGTGCAGCTTGGCGATACGAGAATCCGGCATGAAGCCCAGCCAGTCTATCTTGGCGTTACTCTCGATCGCACTCTGTCATTTCACAAACATCTCATAAAAACTGCAGCAAAGGTGGGCGCGAGGAATAACATCATTGCAAGACTGGCCAGCTCCTCATGGGGTGCGAGCGCTTCCACACTACGATCATCATCTCTGGCATTATGCTATTCCACTGCAGAATACTGTGCCCCAGTATGGTTCCGTAGCCCCCATGTCCACTTGGTCGATTCCAAATTATATTCCTCCATGAGGATAATTTCTGGAACCATCCGTTCCACCCCGGTTCCATAGCTGCCAGTTCTTAGCAACATCGCCCCGCCAGATATTCGTCAGGATGCAGTATCATCTAAGTTCATTTCCCACGTCTACGCTCGACCGGACCTGCCAATATATGCGGATATCTTCGCCCACCCTGTTCAACGCTTGACATCTCGTCACCCAATCTGGTCCCCTACGCCTACACTGAACTTCTCTGTTCCAGTCTCTTGGAAACAGAGCTGGCAGTCAGCTGAGGTAAAGAACAAACACCTCATCACAGACCCCTGCAAGCGTCAACCCGGCTTTGACCTAGCACGTTATGATTGGGCCCTCCTCAATCGCTATCGAACAGGCCATGGCCGGTGCGCCGCTATGTTCCACCGCTGGGGAGCCAGAGACGACCCGAACTGCCCCTGCGGCTACAGACAGACTATGACCCACATAGTCAACGACTGCCACCTCTCCAGATTCAAAGGAGGTCTCGAAACTTTACATCAGGCTCAACCTGATGCTGTTGACTGGATACGGAAGAAAGGCAAACGCTAGAAGAAGAAGAGAGAAAGAGACAGTGATATAATGTTAAAATGAATCATTATTTAAAAGATAGCATGAGACCAGCAAGATAGTTCACCTGGTTAGTGTGCCCTATTTTTCCATACGTGTGACCCAACTCATTGGAGGTAACCTAGGTTCTGTGATATTTTTTTCCTTCTCTTTTTTTGTCTCTCTTTTGGGAAAAAAAAAAAAAAAAGTTGGCATAGAGTTATGAAGCCCCACAGATGCAAAAAAAATAATAAAATAAATAATTATGGGGAATCCAGGAAAGTGGCACAGTGGTAGAGTGACTGCTTTGCATGTATGAGGCACTGGGTTGAATAACAACAAAGCCAAAATAAAATGAATAGACCTCCACAGATGTATATCAGTGCTTAACTTGCTCACTTGCCCCCCTTTTCCTATCACAAAAATACATAAAATAACTGAGCTGGAGAGATAGCTCAGCACTATAGAGACCCTGAATGTGATCTCCTGCATGGCATAAAAATCAGTAAATTAATCTATTTAGACAAAACATGGAAAAGCTTAACTTCTCTCAAATGCCTCTGTATGACTTTGCTAGCCTGTTATTTGTGAGGAACTGTTTGGGGATTTTTTTCCATCTCAGCTTCTATAAAACAAAGAATTCCATCTTCATGTCCAGCCTAATTTCATTTTACTTTCAGGATGTCACATTTGAGTCAATAAAACCAGTTGATCTCATTTCAGCTCCACAGGAGTCACTCAGTAGGGGGTAAGTATGCTAAGAATTCTTTCTATATGTCTGACTGCAAGACAGCTTTCACTACCCAAATTTATCCCTCAGAAAAGAAAGAGTTGTCTTGTAATTAATCAAAGCCTTACGAAGTCTCCCATTTAAAAAAATGTCTCAATTATTTTAGTTTGAATTATGAAATACTGTTAAGGAAGTCACATTAGCCTGAAAAGATACCCATTGTGCTGGCTTGGTCACTTACAGATATCATCTGACAAAATTAGTTTTAAAGAAGGTCCTGCGGGGGAACTTTAACACAAGTGTTGTCATTATTCTTGGGCACTTGAGACATGATTATAAGCTTCACATGTTGTTATCTACAAGACTTTTGAAGACTGCTCTAAAAAGCAAAATAGGGTATGCATATTTGGTGAAAATTGCAAATAGGCACCTACCAGAGAAAAGAAAGCCAACATTCTACTGTTATGTAAATGGGTTCTTGTGGCTGCATATAAATTTCTAAGGTGGTATTGTATTCAGATTCTGAAAGTATTAAATCTCAAAGAGCTGGGATGAAAGTGAAGATGCTATGTTCTGAAAGCCCTATTAGATGACTCAAACAAGTTGCTCCACTGATGACAAAGGCCACATTAAAGATGCACACACCCAGTTCTGCTAGAACTATCTCATGAAATGTTAGCAGAGAATATCACAAAGCCAATGCTTCACATAACATGTGATTTAACGGGATATATACAGCTAAATTCATAAATCAGATAGTGAACATGGAAATTTGTCTACTTCATTTACACCTTTATGTATTTTAGGTTACTTTAGAAAATTCTTCTGATCTTTGTGTTTAAAAAAATAAAGGACAGTCTTCATTGGGCATAATTAGCAAAGAGCTTCATCCATGCCTTATTGATAACTAGTATTGGATTCTGGCATGAGTTTTCTTTTAAGGGGTTCCTAGGATAAATTTGAAGGACCTGGTGAAATGGAAATGAGTTAAACAAAAATGTGGTATCTGAAGAAATCCACAGAGCACTGGCATATAAGTTGCATCACAAAACGTGTCCAATCTAGAAACAAAATGCCTGGGTGTCAGATGCCCCCATCAATCAACCAGTAACTGGGGCCACCTCCCAGTGTCCCTGTATATATGTTGAGGGCAAAGTGATTCCTTCAACCAAAATCAATCCTTAGGAGAAGAGTATAAAAGGGATGTAAGCAGTTGACACACACACCAGCTAGGATGTGAAGATAGGTTGGGGATTGGCCTGAGAAGGTATCTGGGAAGCACCAGAAGATCTACTACCACCCTACATCTGTTAGCTTGTTATTACAACATGTTAAATGCAATTTACTTACCACTGAATTCTGCAATTGTTGCCACTCAGAAAAGAAGAGTAGTTTGTTATAAACAAGAGCTGTTTTATGGTTTATCAATTATTCCTCTACTTTAAGCCACCTGAAGGGAACAACTTTCTCAGTGTAATGTTGACTGGCTTATAAAAAGCACCTCCCACTTCCAGAAGTAGGTATGATCTACTCATCTGGTCACACAGAAGGTTCAGTGTTAAGCATGTGAACCCAAACTCACTGAATTAGAGCAACTTTGAGACTCCAATTCAAGTCTCTCTTTGAACTATAATTTCTATGTGTAGTTTCTAGGATGTGAATGAAAGCTCTTCTCAGCCATCACATGCCCAGGAAAAGAAGGTAACCCAGGGGAATCAGGTGGTAGCACAGCGGGTTAAGTGCACATGGCACGAAGTGCAAGGACCAGCATAAGGATCCCGGTTCGAGCCCCCGGCTCCCCACCTGCAGGGGAGTCACTTCACAAGCGGTGAAGCAGGTCTATAAGTGTCTATCTTTCTCTCCCCTTCTCTGTCTTCCCCTCCTCTCTCCATTTCTCTCTGTCCTATCCAACAATGATGACAACAGCAGCAGCAATAATAACTACAACAATAATAAACAAGGGCAACAAAAGGAAAGATAAATAAATATTTTTTAAAAATTTTAAATACATAAAAAAGATAACCCAGAGGAAAATTATCACACAGAGAAAGGAGAAATAAACAAAATTCTGGTGGCATAATTTGAGTCCCTATTTCCAGTCAGAACTCCCCTGGGCTCTTTATTACATGAGCAAATAAATTTCTTTTTATTGAGTTAAGTTTCAGACTCTCTTGCACCAAAAATCATCATTCATACAATGTGGGGACGATAACATAATGATTCTGCAAAAGACTCATGTCTGAGACTCTGAACTCCCAGGTCTACTCCCTAGTAATACCATAAGCCAGAGCTAAGCAGTGCTCTGGTAAATAACAACAACAATAATAAATCTAAAAAATTTTTCTGGCTTTCACAAACATTACTTGTCGTATGCTTTACATTGGTTTGTCCTAGCCCTCCCCCCCGCCAAGAGAATTGGATCAGTCCAATTAATTTCGCGGGCCTGCTTGGCCCCACCCCAAGGAACCCCGAGAGAGGGTTCCTGAGTCCGAGAGTTCCAGAGTTTGAGAGTAAGAGAGAGGGTTCCTGAGTTCGAGAGTGCCAGAGTTCCTGAGTTCCTGAGTTTGAGAGTTTCAGGGTTACAGAGTAAGAGAGAGTGCCAGAGAGACAGAGTTCCTGAGTTCCTGAGTTCGAGAGAAAAGAGAGTTCCTGAGTTCGAGAGTTTCAGGGTTACAGAGTAAGAGAGAGTGCCAGAGAGACAGAGTTCCTGGGTTCCTGAGTTCCAGAGAAAAAGAGAGAGTGCTTGCGCCGCCGCAAAGAGACAGCAGAGTTCTGTTTGGTGATTAGTTTGTGTTAGTTTATGAATCGTTGTTCCTGAATAAAGAAATACAGCTTCCCTGCCCAGCCGTTGTCTCCGCGTCTCTGTTACCCACCCGTGAAGCCAGCCCGCCCGGCAAGAGCTTCCGAAAATTTTAACAACAATTACTTGCTTTCCCTGTGCCCTAGAGAATGAAATGAGTGTGGGCTATGAACATGTTGCAACTACCCTCACCAACCTTCTAATGATCTTAAAGGTGGTAATAAGGATTTATATAACATTGCTTAATGACAAGCTTAAAATTCAGACCCTAAATTGTCTGCTCTCAGCCCCTGGAAAGCCACCTAATGTGTTTTCACATGAGATGCAATCATGACTTTGATAAAAGAAGTCAGTCTTTTCCATAAAGAAGCATTTCCACAGACATTGATTAATCTGGCTTCCCATTCTTCTAAGCAAAATAATAGAGAAATCATCATTTTCTTCCTTATCTAACTACACAGATGACTGCATTGTTACTCTTCAAATTTATTGAGTGGCAAAATTGGAAGTAAAGAAGAATTATGTCCTCTGTCCTTAATAGCATTGAAAGTCTCAAACTGGCAGGACCAAAGCAAATATTACTAAAAGCCAGCAGTGGACAAACCAAAGAATGTGTCAGGGACAGATAAACACAAAGACAAGCAAATTAAGAACATCTGCCTCATCACAGAGTCTTCCAGAGCAAACCGGTTAAAGTGGGGCCTCTTACTTTAATGCAGAATTATTTAAAAATGGTTTTTCTTAATTAAAAAATGATATTTATGCATTGAATCTATAATGAAAGTGCAAGGACCCAGGTTGGTCCTAGCCAATAAATAAAGATAATAAAAATATTAAAAATAAATAAATTATATGACTGTGTTGTGTGTTCAAAGGTGAATTTGTCACCATCATGTAAAATTTGGAGAAATTTACTTAATGTAGAATTATGGGACTCTGGCTTCTCTATAAAGATAGATTAACAGTGCACTGGTATTCCCATCAGACAATAAGATGTTAAGTTTTGTTTTAAATTATATACATCTGGGGGGGAGGGGTGGACAGTGGTGTGCCCATTAGAAATGTACATACTAGGACAATGGTTCAAGCCCCCCATCCCTACCTGCAGTCCCTGCCTGCAAGAGTAAAGCTTCAGTAGCTGTGAAGCAGTGCTGCAGACCTCTTTCTTTCCTTCTCTACTCCCCCATCAAATTTCTATCTGTCTTATTGAAAGAAAGGAAAGAAGAATCACAAGGAGTGGTGGATTTGATGTACAGACCCTGGGCCCCAGCAACAACCCTGGTGGCAGAAAAAAAAAAAAAATATATATATATATATATATATATATATACACAATATTTCAACAGTTTCAAAAATTGATATTGTTATTATCATCCACTGCTATAAGTGAGGAGACCAAGGTACAGAGGAGCTAAAGTCTGTCTCCAAAACCACATGACTGAAGGGGACAGAACTCACACTTGAACTAGCACATTCCCCACCTAAGTCTCATCTTTTCAGTCACTGGACCCCATTGCTTTTGCTGGGCAACTTGCACTGGGCTCTGCCCTCTATTACATCTCTTTTCTAGAACAACAACTTTTTGATGTTTTCCCATGCATTAAAAATATACATTGAAAAAAATATATATATATACATTGAAAGCAAGTATGCTCCCACAGTGAATGGGGATAGAAATGTCTCATATACTTCCAACAGAAAAATCTAGACGTCCTTTTAAGCATGCAGAGACTGGAAACTGTTTTTACAGCCAAATCTTGAGAATTTGCATTAAGACCACCTGACCAGGACCCTCACAGTGTCCTGACATCCCACTGGGGCTTTTCTTCCTCCCTTTATTTTCTTATCACCTCTATTTTGTCATCTCTCCTTCTCTTTGGCTCTGCCTTTGCCTCCTTCCATTACAGAACCATTTTTATGTTAGCACATCTGGGTGGCGTCTTTATGAGAGTAATGAAGCTACCTAATAAAATGGAAGTCGCTGCCTTACTGAGCCAGTGACAGCAGTGGCTTCCTCCTAGAGGTTTAGCCTGCTTCTAAAAGCATCAGGACTCTCATATCAAAAACTCTTTTGTCTGGCAGTTCAGATTTAATCACACACATAACTCCTAGGTACATAAAATAAATTCATGCCTGGGGTCCCCCAGTGTTTTGATAAAGTCTCCTCAAAAGCACAGTCCCACCCTTCACGCTCCCGCCCCAAGTGGTGTGAGGCCAATCCCCTCCCAGATATGTAACTGGGTGCCTTTATGGCCTGAGAGAAGGCAGAAAGCCGGCTGGAGACCGGTCCCTGACTGAAACCGCAGAGCCTGCCTGCTGTTCCTAGCAGACCAGCGCTAGGGGGCCCTCTTGAAGTTTGCAAGAAGATTTCACATCAAATAAAAAGTCGTGCTTCGCTTTTTCCGGGTAATAAATTCACAAAGCTTGTTTTTTAACCCCCACCAGAGGTTAAAATAGTTTCATAAAAAGTTTTGGTAAATTCATGGGTAACTTTTGAGGTTATGTAAGGCTGTTGTCAAGAAAAAAAAAATGAAAAGGGGGGGGAAAAAACACGGAGCCTTTTTCTCTGCTTCTGTAAGACCGAGAATCACGAAGCGGGGAAGGCGGATGGGGAAGGTTTTTATGGTCTTTTCAGCAGGGTCCACGCAGTGATGTGATTATCCAGACCCCCCTAATGCCGGGGGGGGGGCTTAAGGGGTAAGGGGGAAGAAGACCACCCTCCACACATTCCACTTCCAGCTCAGACTGCATCCTGGTCTGTACTCAACTGCCTGTTCAAAGCTGCCATTGAGCCCACCGGGGGTCCAACTGCCCCCTCCCTCTCAGTGCTGGCTAGATAGTCAGAGCTTGCAGGCTTCTTCCAAGCTGCTTAGTTGGAAATCCAGCAAAAGTTGCAGCCCCTGAATAGGGGTTAAAAAAGAATAAGAAACTTTATCGGATTGATAAGAAAGGAGACAAGAGGAGGCAGAAGGAAAACAACGCGGTTAAAGGGAGGGGGCGTCGCGCATTAACTATGATTCAGAGACTCAAATGCACTGAGTTCATTTTTCAATCTGCCTTTAGCTAGGGGGAAAAATAAGGAAATTATAGAAAATTGAGAAACAAACAGCTCCGAGAGTGCTTTGCACCCGGGGGTGCTTAATGAACACTTAATAATTTCAAACGCTGGTACTTAGAAAAATGGCTTTTGTCCATTCCCTGCACGCCAGGTGCCTCATAGCAAAATAGAAGAAACGTTGGAAGTGATCACTAATGTCTAGGTGGAGGGGGGTACAAAAATTACTTTTTCGTGTCTAAGGAAGTTAAGGAAATAAGCCAGCCTAAATATTCAGTTTGAGCAAAGGAAAGGAAAGGGAGAAAAAAAAAAAAAAAAGCCTTGGAATTAAACTTGCCTTTCTTTTCCACAATGTATGAACATGGGCATGACTCCTAATTAGGATGGGGAGCTGCCATAACATACCCCTGCTGACCCCACAGGACCATATTGAAAATTAGATGAGGAAAAACATTTGGAGGAAACTCTCCAACTATTAATGCAGGAAGCAGTCAGTGCTCATTGGAACCTTCTCCATGCTCCCTGCCAGCATCAATGTTGGAGTAAAGGCCAGTGTGGATGCACTGATTTAGAGGAAGGCAATATCCCCAAGCAGAGTGTACTGTTGCCAGGGAGGACTAGGATGGGGTGGTGCTGGGACTCAGAGGCTTATTCAGACCCCCTTTGTTTTCTCTGTCTTGAGGGCCAGCTTAACTCCACAGGGGGAGGTGCACTATGCATCTACCTCAGAATATCCTTTGAAATTCACAATTCATTCTTTTGTTTTTCAGATGTCTTCTCTGGTCTTGGGATAAGAGTTTTTATCCTATACACCACCACGACCACCTCCAATGTGCATGCTCATGTGTCTGCATGTGTATACACACACACACACACACACACACACACACACACACACACACACACACACACACACACAACCACCAGACCCATAAAGTCCTCAAGAGTTAGTTCAGCAGTTTCCATCCCATATAATCTGAACCTCTCAACAGCCTCAAGGACAGATTCTCAAACTGGTTTCATGGAGCCCTTTAGGGGCAGGGAATGGGGAGAGGTAAAAAAAAAAATCAGCAAAGGTACATGCGTCTGGAATCTGTAGAATCAAAAACTGTACCTCAATTTTACAAATGAAGATCTAAGACAAAGAGAAGGAAACATCCTTGCCTAGGGAAGTTAGAAGAAAAATAATAATCACTCAAATTAATTCATCTGAATTCCCAAAACTGAAAAATTTCTGCATCTCTCTTGATCTCGAAAGGAGGCAGAAGGAAAGACAGAGGATATTTGAGTTTCCAAGGCTACTGAAAGAGTTATCTGGGTAAAAGGGGAGAGATTTAGGGTTGTCTGGGGTAAGAAGATATCTGTTAAAATAATTCAATAAAAAACAGTCCTGTGCTCTCAAATTCTAGCTCAATGTTGAAACCTAACCGTGTTCTGTTTAAGAGGGAGATTAGTAAAGGGTCAGCCAGGCAGGTGTTCAGGACATATTAGCATCAGAACTAGACTTTCTCCATGACGTAATCCAAAGGCTTAAAAGGAACCCAAGAAAGGAATCACCTTCTCATCATGACTCAGTGTGTTTTAACATTAATCATTTAGCATTAGTTCTAAGATTATTATTTCACCTGTAGGTTTACCATTCTACCATTCTGCCTTCACCTTACCATCAATATCTGATTTAGAATTAGCCCCAAAGGCTCACCTGTCTCCAAAACCAAAACAGTTTTGCCCCTCCTGAAGACCAGCACCAGATGGAGGAGGGAGATGAAGACCCAAAAAATGAACCCTGAACTCTTCCTAATCTTCTGGAAGTCATCTTGGGTCCTGGTACTCTGCCTCAACACCTGTTGGACACCATGCTTGAAAGCATCATTTCATTTCATTTATTTATTTATTTATTCATTCATTCATTTATTTAAAAAAGGAGACATTAATAAAGCCATAGCATAGGAGGGATACAACTCCACACAATTCCCACCACTAGATCTCTATATCTCATCCCCTCCCCTGATAGCTTTCCTATTCTTTATCCCTCTGGGAGTATGGACCCAAGGTCATTGTGGGTTGCAGAAGGTGGAAGGTCTGGCTTCTGTAATTGCTTCCCTATTGAACATGGGTGTTGGCTGGTCGGTCCATACTCCCAGTCTGCCTCTCTCTTTCCCTAGTAGGATGGGTCTCTAGGAAAGTGGAGGAAAGCATCCTTTCTTATCTTTCCTCAACCTCTGATTTTTTTTCCCTCTAATCCCAGAATTTCACATAGGAAATTTCTAGAACAAGACTCAAGCTCCTACAACAAACAAACAAACAAAAAAAGTGGGGAGGGGACCTCTCCTAGTTCCAAGATGAGACTACTTTTCATAAATTCCTTCAAAAATAGAACAGCCCCCATCTCAGGTTCAAGGTTGAAAATAAGCACTCTCTTTGGTTGTTGTTGCTGTTGAACTTTTAACCTAAAAGCACAATGCTCTTTCAAAGATCCATATTTCAACTTTCCTCTCAGTGATGAAACAGAGACACGACATTGCCTGCCATCTCCCCAACACAACCAGCCGGAAGTGCTATGGTCATTTTTGCCTTCCTATCCTGTCAGTACAAAAATCAGAATTCAGAATATGTCACTCCATTTCTACAGGAATCTATTAGTGATTGCCAAGGGAAACACTTAGCATTTTAGATAAATAAGTAAGTAGTAGTTAAGTGCTATGTGCCGCTACTTCCAGCAGTTTAGTGGATATGGTAAAAATTCTTTATGATCCAAGGAGGGGTAAGGGATGATCTAGAGTAACAGTTGGGGGCCCTGCCTGCACTATTCCCCTCTATAGTGGGGCTGGATAGAGGGGCCTAGGGGACATCAGACGCAAGGCCTCCTCCTTGTTATGTTTCTGTTTATGCGAGCCCACTCTCCCTTCTCTGCTCCAGCCGGCCTTGTCAGGATCCCTCATTTGGAAGCTTAATCATATCAGCGGGCTTACTGCATTGCATTTGTAATGACTTGTTTACCAGTCTGTGCCGGCTCTCTCTGCCAGACTGGGCCCTCCCTAAGGACAAGGGCCGTGTCATGTTCTGATTTGCCTCTCTTCCTGCTCCCACACACTGCCTGGCACAGAGCAGGCCCCGGTAATTGCCTGTGAACCTCAGGCAGTGTGACTCTCATCTCTTTCACAAAGGTGTCTTGGTCTGCCAGGCTGTCCCTAAACCCTTGGAGAGGAAGACTCATCCTGTCTTCTGTTCTCCCCTCTCCAGGACACGAGGGGACTTGACTGTCACAAGCACATGGCCTACTGCATTAAGGCATGTGTAAGTGATGGCTTGGACATCTATGCTGTTTACCTGCCTGACTCCTTTTGTATTTGAAAAACCATCTTTCCTTTACTTATGATGGCAGAGGTGGTGCCAGTCTGTCCCTCCATATAGAACAGGTGCATCGCCCAGATCTAAACACTAAAATCCCCCAGTGAGACATGTGGCCCCAGTCAGAAACCAATGAGATTCCATTTAGGGACCTGAGTTATTAAGAAGAGTCAAGTTAGGAGGCTGGGCAGTGGTGCAGCGGCACAGTGGGTTAAGCACACATGGTGCAAAGTGCAAGGACCAAGGACCAGTGTAAGGATCCTGGTTAGAGCCCCAGGCTCCTCACCTGCAGGGAGGTTGCTTCACAGGAGGTGAAGCAGGTCTTCCAGTGTCTATCTTTCTCTCCCCCTTTCTGTATTCCCCTCCTCTCTCTGTCCTATCCAACAACAACAGTAACAACAGCAGTGATAAACAACAAGGGCAAAAAAAGGGAAAAAAATAACCTCCAAGAGCAGTGGATTCATAGTGCATGCAAAGTGAGTGTAGTCTGGACAGGTACTAGAGGGACTGATGATGATGACCCAGAGGAAAGCTAAGAGACAAGAGAAACTGAGCCTATCTTTGTGGCAAGAGAGGAAGCTCAATGGTAAAGCTCTCACTTGCCTTATCAGAGACCCTATGTTCAATCCTTGATACTACATAGGACTGAACAATGCTCTTCTCTCTCTCTCTCTCTCTCTTTCACACACACACACACACACACACACACACACACACAAACACACATGCACACATGCGCACGCACACACACACAATAAACAAGTCTTCCTCAACAAATTTTTTAAAACCAGAGAACACATAAAATAAAAGAGTGGGAAACTGAATTCTGTTTACATCATCAGATCCAACCAAGCTTGAAACCATTCTCCTCATTATACACAATAATCAATTTCTGTTTTGGTCTAGGCCAATTTGAATTAAGTCTCCCTCCCCCACCTCCACCCCCAGTCCAAAGAAGCCTTCTTAGTACAGGCACACAGAGTTTAAATTCCCACCTCTAGCTGCAACATTTTGGATGTCAGTTTGGGGATAATAAAACCTTGCAAAGAGAAACATTACTATCATATCGGCAGCTGCAGCTCTGTGAGCCATCTCATTTTATTCTGGGAGTCTGGACTATGACCCCAAATCCCACATGAAACCTGAAAGGGCTGGGAAATTCATCTTCTCTGGTTTCTGTTTATAATGAGGAATGTAGACACTGCTCAGCCTTTGACTAAAGCCTCTGCTCAGCCTTTGACTAAAGCCTCACATATTACTGTTTGCTCTCTCTTGAGCTCCCTGGCGGCCTAAGCTTTCTGGGAGGTGGCTGAGTAACACTTTGGGCTCAGCATCCTGTAAATCAATTAATCTCTTCTGCAAATTGCTAAGCGAGTTTAATGAATTGGCTAAGCAGGAAGGAAGTCCTGCATGGCTTTGTGTCCTTTGCAGTGACTATCTCGGAGCAGGGAGCAGACTGAGGCATCGTGCCTCAGCTGAGGAACAAATCTATTAATATTTGGAGAGAACATGAAATTGTACCCAGTGGATTTAAAGTTTGGTCAAGAGAAACTCACTTCTCTGTGATTTAGAACAAAATAGTCTTGTCATCCCTCTCTGTTTTTGTTCACTGGCTAATGCCCCACTTCCGTATGTTCTGTCTCTAGTGGTAGGAGGCAAGGCAGAACTCACTTCCTGTCCATGGGTACTAAAGGTAGCATCTTTTACCCAGCCTAAGAACTTAAAAACAAGCTTTAAAAAGGAAAGTAGCTGAACTGTAAACTTTCTATAAACTTTGTGAGAACAATGGTGCTTATAGGGTGTGTGTGTGGGGGGATCTGGGTAGAAGCAGAACTTTGGTGGTGGACACAGTGTGAAACCATACCCCTGTAGCTTTAGAATCTTTTAAACCACTATTAAATCACTAGTAACATTTATATGAAAGGGATCCAGGTGGTGGTGCACCTGTTAGTGTGCACATTACAGTGTGAAAAACCCAGGTTCAAGCCTGCAGGGAGAAAGCTTTGCAAGTGATGAAGCATTGCTGCAGGTAACTCTCCCTCTCTATCTCCTCCTTCCCTCTCAATTTCTCCCTGTCTTCAGTCAATAAACAAATAATAAATAAATAAATAAATAAACTATTTTAAAAAGAAATCTTAAAATTTTTTTTAGAAAACAAGTTTGACAAGATACTGGTGGGAGTGTAAACTAGGAAACAAGTTGGAAATATGTGTTTAAAATTAGCAACCTAACACTCAAATGTTCAGCAGTCCTTCTTGAGTCTTCCCCAAGAAAGTCCTCTGCCTGGACCAAAGTGCTCTGAACAATGAGCAAAGGAACATTAAGCAATAGCAAACACTGAAGATGTGCAAACTATCCATTCTTAAGAAAATGACCACAGAAAAATCAAGTGTTCCCACCCAGAGACAGAATCCATTTACATGGCTGAGGTAGGTGATAGGTCTAGATATTTTAACAGTGTGGAGAACAATAAAATATTTTGACTGACAAAAAAAAAAAAAGAAAAAGAAAGAAAATTGCTCAGAGCAGTACCAGTTATATTCAAGAAAGAGAGGGGTAAAAATCTGGCATATATGCTCCAACCTCCAAACTATAGTTTTATCTAAGAAGGATCTTGGGAAAAGGGGTAGTGATCAAAGTGAGCATTCCTCTTGTCTACCATTTTTCCACGTAATGAGAGAAATATCACTCATAATGACACATGCAGTTAAATACTAATAATTAACAGTTATTTCCTCTTGGTGTAGCATCACTTTCCCAAGTCCCTTTTAAAGATGAATATGCCAGGCCTGTCTCACTAAACTTCTCATTAGACTCCTCTATCCCACTCTACGCACTTCAATAATTTAATCTGTTTCATGGTATGTATCTTTGACCCCAATGAAATAGACAAGGTAGGGCTTTCAGGGAGAAGGAAGAGTCTTTGCATTGGCCTTCCAGGGCCTATATACACAACTCTGATGATAACAGAGCCTAAATTCAGACAAGTCAATATCTTGAGGCAATACCAGACTTGACAATACAAGTTATCAGAGATTCTACTGATAAAAATAAAGAATTTGGCAATACAACAGGTGTCCTTGGAAGGGACTCAGATGGCAGGGGGGATGGGCATGATTCGCAAGGTCAAAGTTAAATAAAAGTGAATTACACAATGGAAAAGCTATTTTTCTCTTCAGTCATGCTGATCAAAGAATAAAGAGCCTCAACTGAGAGCTAAAGTATCTGTACCACTTCCTTAACTCTTCCTAATCCTGAGGTAGCAGAGAGTATTCTAGACCTTCTTCCCAAAACATATCCAGCTAAAGTTATTTACTGAAGACCGACAGTTGGAGTGTTTTTATTTTATAGCATTCTCTCAATGGCACATGATGTTGGCTTTCCATTTTCAATGATGATGAAAATTCTTATTAACATAAACATATTTCAATTTAAAAATTAATTACTTCTTAAGTGAGCCTAAAGGAAAAACAGAAGTGAATAATCAGATTGCTAAAGGTGGCACATGAGCAGTTTGAAAATAGGCATCAGGGGCAGAGCCAAGATGACTACTTGGAAGCAGCTGCTGGTGTGAGCTCTGACAACAACTGCTGGAAAGGGTAGGATCCTGGCCTTCAGCAGGATGGGGAATAGGGAGTTCTAAGTGTGACACCAAGGAGGTAACTATAGCTCAATTTGGGTTAGAAAATAGAGAAAAAAGAAAGGAAATTTTTTTATTATTTCTCTCCCCCGCCCCTATAGCCAGACCCAGGGGGGTGGAGAGCCACTGCTAGCAGGCTCCCCGCTGACCTTTTTTCTTACCAAGATTCCTGGCTCACCAGGGGGGTCATTCCAATCCTGTTCCTTTCTGAATCCTTTGGCTCTTATTTTTTTTCTGCATAAGGGAATTAGGCCCAATTGGAGTGACAAATATCTGACCAAGCAAAGCCTCAATCTGCCTGGGAAAGACTGCCTGGAAGTTTTTTTTTTTTACAATCAGTTGTCTTGGCTCATGGTGCCTCAGCTAATCAAGGGCCATCCAAGCTGCAGACCCACTATTAGGGCTTTTTACTCTGTTATATTTTATTATTACTAGTATATGTACAAGTGTCCCTTTGCCCCCCCTCCCTCAGGTTGACCAAAATTAACTTAGTGTATTGTCCATTGCTAGGCAACTAGGTATCTTATCCATTGTGACAGGAACTTGTTTCACTCTTCCTACCTCCTCTATCCACTCTCCCCCTTCTCCCTTCTTCTTCTCCTTCTCCTTCTTCTTCTTCTTCTTCTTCTTCTTCTTCTTCTTCTTCTTCTTCTTCTTCTTCTAGCGTTTGCCCTTCTTCCGTAGCCAGTCAACAGCGTCAGGTTGAGCCTGATGTAAAGTTTCGAGACCCCCCTTCTCCCTCCTCCTAGATAAATAAATAAATAAATAAATAAAATTAAAAACTCTCTTTTCACTGCTCTTTTTTTACTGTTTTTTCTTTTATTTTTTCTTTTCTCTCTCTCTTTTTTCCTCTTGCCTTCCTTTCTTCCTTCCTCCTTCCTCTGCTTTCTGAATTCACTGATACTCATTTGTGAATTATTTTGGGGGGAAAATCTGACTCAGAGTGGACTCTATTTGTGTGTGTCTCTGCTCTACTTCCCTTTCTCCTCTTCATACCCCTATAATTTACAGAGGACAGTATATTTGCATAATTGCCTATTCTTGCTATCCCTTTTTTTCTTTCTCTTTCTTTTTCATTTGGATTTGGTTGGTACTATTTTTTTTGGACTGGAGAAATTTTTGGGCTAACTGGTATTGGTTAAAGTGCTTCAATCCTTGCTTGAGTTACTACTGTAATTTCTGAGGGTGGTGATTGCATTTGTCATAAAGGTATTTAGTATAGTGTGGCTTGTACTCAAAACACAACAACTGAGGAACAACAGAACATAAAAATAAAAAACATTAATAAAAAAATGGTTAGATCAAGAGCAAATAAAACTGCTACTACAATGAATGAAGACAAGAGCCCAGAAGAAACTACCAATCAGCCAGAAGTAACCATAGATAAGAAAAGTATGCAAGCAATAATAAACTTATTAATCACAGAAATGAAAATAAGTTTGGAGGAAAGGGCTAGCAGTATTAGGGAAATAACAGATGAGACCCTCATGGAAAATAGTAACTACCTCAAGGTAATTAGAGAACTGAAAGCTGAACTGAAGAAAAAAGCTGAGGGAAGGTAAAGAAGAATAACAGAAGCAGAAAACAGAATTAATCAGAAGATGAGCTAGAAAAAACCAAGAAAGAGGTAAAAGAGCTCAAAAAGAGATTGAGAGACACTGAAAACAACAACAGAGACATATGGGATGATCTCAAAAGGAGTAACATTCCTACAATTGGCCTGACAGAGGAAGAAAGAGAGGAAGGGGAGGTAAACATTCTAGAGGAAATTATAGAAGAAAATTTCCCAGACCTGAACAACAGAAAGGACATTAAGATTCAAGAGGCCCAGAGAGTCCCAAACATAATTAGTCCAGACCTGAAGACACCAAGACACATCTTAGTTACAATGAAAAGAAGTAAGGATAAAGCAAGGATCCTAAAGGCTGCAAGAGAGAAACAAAAAGTCACATATAGGGGAAAACCCATAAGACTATCATCAGACTTCTCCACTCAAACTCTAAAAGCCAGACGAGAATGGCAAGATATCTACCGATCCCTGAATGAAAAAAGGGTTTCAACCAAGGATAATATATCCTGCTAGACTTTCATTCAGACTAGATGGAGGGATCAAAACCTTCTTAGACAGACAATAGTTAAAGGAGGCAACCATCACCAAGCCTGCCCTGAAAAAAGTTCTAAAAGACCTCTTACAAACAAGAACATCACTATAATACTTGCAATATATCAGAGCAAATAAAAAATTGTTGATAATGGCACTACAATACATTAAATCCATAATATCAGTAAATGTCAATGGCTTAAAGTCACCCATCAAAAGGCACAGAGTGGGAGAACGGATCAGAAAACATAACCCAACCAAATGCTCCTCACAAGAATCCCACTTGACCCAACAAGATAAACACAGACTTAAAGTGAAAGGATGGAAAACTATATTACAGGCTAATGGACCACAAAAAAAGGCAGGAACAGTCATTCTCATCTCTTACACAATAGATTTTAAATTAAATAAAGTCATAAAAGATAGGCATGGCCATTACATAATGAATAGAAGAACAATCAGCCAAGAAGACTTAACAATTATTAACATTTATACACCCAATGAGGGACCATATAAATACATCAAGCACCTACTCAAAGAACTTCAAAAATACATCAATAGTAATAAAATAATAGTGGGTGCCTTTAACACCCCACTCTCACACTTAGACAGATCAATGAAGCAGAGGATCAACAAAGAAATAAGAGAATTAAATGAAGAGATGGACAGACTAGACCTCTTGGACATTCTCAGAGTTCTTCACCCCCCAAAACTGGAATACACATTGTTTTCAAATCCACACAACACATACTCAAGGACAGACCACATGTTAGGCCACAAGGATAGCATCAACAAATTCAATAGCATTGAAATCATCCCAAGTAACTTCTCAGACCACAGTAGAGTGGTCTAACATTTAACAGCAAACAGAAAATTATTAAAAGACACTGAATTTGGAAACTAAACAACATACTGCTTAAGAGCCATTGGGTCAGAGACACACTCAAGCAAGAAATTCAGATATTCCTGGAATCAAATGAAAATGAAGACACAAGCTATCAAAATATTTGGAAAACAGCTAAAGCAGTATTGAGAGGGAAAATCATAGCCATACAATCATATTTTAAAGAACAAGAAAAAGCTCAAATAAATGACCTTACAGCACACCTTAAGGACCGAGAGGAAGAGGAACAAAGGAACTCTAAAGCAACCAGAAAGACAGAAATCACTAAAATTAGAGCAGAAATAAACAACATAGAAAATAAGAGAACCATACAAAAGATCGGTGAAGCCAAATGTTGGTTCTTTGAAAAATTAAGCAAAATTAACAAACCCCTAGCCAGACTCACTAAACAAAAAAGGGAGAAGACTCAAATTAATAGAATGGTAAACGATAGAGGAGATATCACAACTGACACCACAGAAGTCCAGAAAATCATGTGAAACTTCTATGAAGAACTATACGCCACCAAGCTAGAAAATCTGGAAGAAATGGAAGAATTCCTAGAAACATATGCCCTTCCAAAACTGAACCAAGAAGAACTACAAAACCTAAATGCACCAAACACAGACAAAGAACTTGAAACAGTTATTAAGAATCTCCCCAACAACAAAAGTCCTGGACCAGATGGCTTCACAAACTATTTCTACAAAACCTTCAGGAAACAGTTAATACCCTTAATGCCCATACTTCTAAAGCTTTTCCATAAGATCAAAGAAACAGGAACACTCCCTTCCACCTTCTATGAAGCCAACATCACCCTGATACCAAAAGCAGAAAGAGACACAACAAAAAAGGAAAACTACAGACCAATATCTCTGATGAACACAGATGACAAAATATTAAACAAGATCTTGGCCAACTGGATACAGCAGTATATCAAAAAGATTGTTCATCACGACCAAGTGGGATTTATCCCAGGAATGCAAGGCTACTTCAACATACAATGTAAGTCAATCAGTGCCATTCACCACATCAATAATAGCAAAGCCAAAAACCACATGATTATCTCAATAGATGCAGAGTAAGCCTTTGACAAAATCTAACACCCATTCATGCTTAAAACACTACAGAAAATGGGAGTAGATGGGAAATTCCTCAAGATAGTGGAATCCATATATATATATATATAGCAAATCTACAGCCAACATCATACTCAATGGACAGAAGCTGAAAGCATTCTCCCTCAGATCGGGGACTAGACAGGGCTGTCCACTGTCACCATTACTCTTCATCATAGTATTCGAAGTTCTTGCCATAGCAATCAGGCAAGAGAAAGAAATCAAAGGAATACACATCTGAAGGGAAGAAGTCAAGCTCTCATTATTTGCAGATGATATGATAGTATACATAGGAAAACCTAAAGAATCAAGCAGAAAACTAGTGCAAGTTATTAGGCAATATAGCAAGGTGTTAGGCTACAAAATCAATGTACAAAAATCGGTGGCATTTCTTTATGCAAACACTAAAACTGAAGAAGACATCCAGAAATCACTCCCATTCACTGGTGTAGCAAAATCAATAAAATACCTAGGAATAAAGCTGACCAAAGAAGTGAAAGACTTGTATACTGAAAACTATGAGTCACTCTTCAAGGAAATAGAAACTGATACCAAGAAATGGAAAGACATCCCATGCTCATGGATTGGAAGAATAAATATCATCAAAATGAATATTCTCCCCAGAGCCATATACAAATTTAATGCGATACCCATCAAAGTCCCACAAAGCTTCTTTAAGAGACTAGAACAAAAACTACAATCATTTATCTGGAACCAGAAAACACTTAGAATTGCCAAAACCATCTTGAGGAAAAGAAACAGAAATGGAAACATCACACTCCCAGATCTGAAACTATATTATAAGGCCATCATCATCAAAACAGCATGGTACTGGAACAAAAATAGGCACACAGACCAGTGGACCAGAATTGAAAGCCCAGAACTAAACCCCTACACTTATGGACATCTAATCTTTTATAAGGGGCCCCAAAGTATTAAATGGAAGAAGGAGGCTCTCTTAAATAAATGGTGCTGGGAAAACTGGGTTGAAACATGCAGAAGAATGAAACTGAACCACCTTATCTCACCAGAAACAAAAATCAACTCCAAATGGATCAAGGACCTGGATGTTAGACCAGAAACCATCAAATACTTAGAGGAAAACATTGGTGGAACACTTTCCCACCTAAACCTCAAGGACATCTTTGATGAAACAAACTCAATTGCAGGAAGACTAAAGCAGAAACAAACCAATGGGACTACATCAAATTGAAAAGCTTCTGTGCAGCCAAAGTGTAGTCATATAAACCACTGTTTAATTAATATGAGGGGAAAAATTGATCGTATGTCTCAAACTTTTTTAAACACAGACTGAATCTTTTTAATACATAGGCTGAGTCTTTGATATGCTGACTCTCCCAAAAGTAAAGACCAGGTAGAACAGAAGCAACCAGTGGCACAGCTATATACAAGATGCTGTGTATTATACAGCAAACCCTAATAAAGGGACTTTTCAAAGTTAACCCAATTGCCAAATAATGTGATTATAACAATAAATATCCATTGTCTTCTTTAATTCTAAGACAGCAGGAACCTCACATTTCCACAATAGAGCCTATATTTCCCCCAGTCCTGGAACCTTAGGGTGGGGCCCACTTTCCTGCATGCTTCTCTCAATTCATATCAAATAATAGTGCATCCGCTGATCGCAACCTAATCAACACAACGAGTGCCGCCCCAGCATGCTTCATTTCAGACTGTGTCCAGAGACTTCGGGTGTGGAATGACAACCCTTCAGCTTTATCACTTGGGTGAGACCTTTCCTTTCATAGTATTCTCTAATTCCATTCCAGGTGGTCCACTCCCCAATAATGTCCCCAAACCTAGATATAGACCCAGTCCCCTGAGATAGAGCATATGTTCACACGTGTCCATAAACCAGGGCAAAATATGTACCTGAAAGCACAAGTACACAAGAGTCTGCAGTGAGTACCCCCCAACACTTCATCTGCACTATTCCAGCCTTTAAGTCCATGATTGTCCAACAATTTGTTTGGCTTTGTATGTTAACTCTCTTTTCAGCCACCAGGTTCCGGATGCCAGCACAATGCCGACCAGACTTCCCTGGACTCACAACCACACCAATGTGTCCTGGAACCCGCTTCCCCAGAGACCCACTCTACTAGGGAAAGAGAGAGGCAGACTGGGAGTATGGATTGACCAGTCAACACCCATGTTCAGTGGGGAAGCAATTACAGAAGCCAGACCTTCCACCTTCTGCAACCCACAACGACCCTGGGTTCATACTCCCAGAGGGATAGAGAATGGGAAAGCTATCAGGGGAGGGGATGGGATGTGGAGATCAGGTGGTAGGATTTGTGTGGAGTTGTAAGCCTCCTATCCTATGGCTTTGTTAATGTCTCCTTTCTTAAATATATATAAAAAATAGAATTAAATTAAATAAGAAAATAGGCATCGTAGTTGATCACAGATGTGTCAACCCGGTACCCAGACAAGTCCCTTGAACACCTTAATTTTCCCATGTGCAAAATGAGAAGAGTTATTCATCACAACTTTGCAGATTAACTGTGGGGGTGACCCCCTAAATGGAAAAACACCCTCAGAGGTTTTTTTAAATATTTTTATTTTTATTTATTTACTGTATAGAGGCAGCCAGAAATAGAGAGGGAAGGGTTGGATAGAGAAGAAGAGAGACAGAGAGAAACCTGCAGCACTTCTTCACCACTCATGAAGCTTCCCCCTGCAAGTGGGGACCAGGGACTCAAACCTGGGTCCTTATGCATTATAAAATATGCGCTCAGCCGGGTACACCACCACCTGCCCCCCCTTTTTACCTTTAATATTTTTTAAATTTATTTTAATGTGAGAAGGTACAGATTGAGAGAGAGATCAGAGCACTACTCAGCATTGAAACCTTTGAATCTGGAACCTTTGGTGCCTTGGGCATGAAAGTCTTTTGCATAGCCATTATGCTATCTCTCCAGCCCTGAATTTTTTGTTTTTGTTTTGTGAGCGTGCTCTAAAATCTCATACAGAAATGTGGCCCCAAACTTCACAATGTTTACAACTTGCAGCTATGCCAGCTGCAGGAAATTGCAAAACCATAAACTCAGTATAGTTCTTATCATTCAATAAAACATCTCTCTCAGTCAATATGACTTTGGATGTGTCATCTGGGCCCAGGGCCACACTCAGCTCCTCTCCAGTGTTCCAATTTTAGTCTGTGTACCAGCAGAAGAGATACAGCTTCCAATGTGCCCAGCAAAAGTCCAAATAATTAACCTCAACCACATCTATGTTCTCTATTCAATTCCTCAGAATGTGTTTCTAAGGAAATGTATAAGAGCACTCTTTACAACATGTAATGTTCTAATGCAGCCTGGAATCAGAGCAAATAGAACAGGTCTCAGTTAATGGAACAGGTCCTCTGAAAACAAAGGATTTCAATAATAAATAATAATAGTAAAGAAAAAGCTGATATTGTCATTGGCTGGAGAAAAAGAGACGTGCATATGAACACAAAAACAGGGCAAACCTAATTATGAGATTCTTTTTTTGCAGTCCACAGTCAATAATGGTGATATTAAGAGAACAGTAACAAGGATGTGTGCTGATGGGCTTTAAGCTCCCAGAGACTAGAAAGTCCCACTTGAAATGCAAACAGAATTCAATAATGTTCGTTCATCCCCACTGTGCCCCATGTTCTGAAAAGAAAAGTATTCATTTCAGAGCAGTGACCTCATCAGGAGAGAAGCATCAGGAATTGTGTAACCACAACAAAAGAGAATCAGTAGCAGGCTTTCACTTAGGTGGTATCACCCACTTTGTATGGACGTGTGTGGGTTTTTCAATTGCTTTTTCTAATGGGAAAAAATAATTGCCCTCAAACTTGAGCACACATGTATGCACAGACTCACAAAGCTTCTCTTCTTAAGTGAGACCCCACACACACACACACACATACACACACTCAAGCAAAAAGAAAAAAAACACAGTAAAAAGACCATTTTCACAAGACTGGGTAATGAACTTCTCCTTAAATTAGAAGAGTTGGTCCCTTGCCAACCCACATTGGCTGGCTCAAATTGGTACAAAGTAATTGCTAAATGGAGGTGCTCCCAATTCTTAAGCAGGCACCAGAAAGACAGGTGTTGTGGTGAGATGAGAAACTACCCCAGTAGTGGTTCATCTTATGTTCATTTAACCTGAAATCTAACTTTCGAAACTCATTGCCCACACACCTCCCAAAAGACAATTCCAATATCTCAGTTAATCCCCACAGAACAAACCAATCCATTAAGATGTCATAACAGTTTTAGAGGCTTACTGCTAAAACCAAATGGCATATACTACACTGCAAAGTAGGGACACCTGAGAATTTCTCACCGCTCTCCCCAGCTGAGAGGATTTGCTTTTTATCTTCAAAAAATCTCCACAGATGGGTTACCTGTTTTCTTTTCTTCCTTTACTTTAATGTCCCTCAGACATATGGTGAAATTTATGATTAATTTGTAGAATTTTCAAAGATAGTGTTGATTATAGGCAGTTTTAACCAGTGGGCTGACTTTGGAAATGAATCCCTCACTTAAGATTTGGTCCCACTGCCTCTTAAGAAAGAAATTCAGGGGAGTTGGGCGGTAGCACAGTGGATTAAGCACAGGTGGCGCTAAGCTCATGGATCTACTAAGAATCCAGGTTGGAACCCCCGGCTCCCACCTGCAGGGGAGTCACTTCACAGGTGGTGAAGCAGGTGGGCAGGTGTCTGTCTTTCCCTCCCCCCACCCATCTTCCCCTCCTCTCTCCATTTCTCTCTGTCCTATCCAACAACGACAACATCAATAACAACAAAAATAACTACAACAATAATAAAAAACAGCAAGGGCAACAAAAAGGGAAATAAATAAATATTAAAAAATTTAAAGAAAAAAAGAAAGAAACAGGTCAAAAGACATTAAAGTAGGGTAAGCAAGACAGCTCACCTGGACAAGGTCCCTACTTATTGTGTAGAGGACCCTTGTCCTTACAATACTGGAGGAGTCTTCGATGCTGTGGTATCTCTCCCTCCCTCTGTATCACTGTCTCTTTCTCTATCTGAAAAGTCAGTTCAGAGCAGTGAAGCCCCAATGACCATACACACACACACACACACACACACACACACACACACACACACACAAAGAAAGAGAGTTCTAAGTTTCCATCTTTACCTTCCTGGAACTTTCATCTGTATAATTGAAGTGGTATTAGATAAGTGGTCTTTAAGGTTGCAAGTGGAGACTCTATTGGGTGGTATGCCAGCTCCCCCTGGCTTCTGCTTAACCAAGCACCGGTATGCCTGTATAGGGATTGGTTTGATCCCATTCGAAGTGGTCTATTTACATGGTTTGATCCCATTCAAAGCAGTCTGTTTACATAAATCACTTTTACATTTACATAAAGCACCACACTCCCTCCAGGGCATTAGTGGTTCAGTGATAGAATTCTCGCCTGCTCTGCCCCCTCTCCTTGTCACACCCTGATTTTCACCAGTCACTTTTCTCTCCACCCTCTCTGCATCGCATCCTGTTCCCACCCTACTGGACTAGTATATTTATAAGGTCTTTTTTTTTACGTCTTGGCATAAATCTGAAATGTTTAATCCTGAAAACTGTATGAGTTATGGGCGGGGCAGATAGTGCAATGATTATGTTAATTATTCTCATGCCTGAGGCTTCTACCGTGGTTCTTCTGTTTACCTTTCCACATTTTATTGAGTTTAAATTGTTTAAACAACCTTAAAATCATACTAGAAAGGACTTCCAATTATAATGGAGTTATCAATTATAGTAAACTTCTAATCTGCTACAAGTTTTGTTTGACAAGTAAGTGAATTTCAGCTGTCAAGTCTTCATATGAAAAAGTATCTACTCAAATGGAATTCCCGGAAATCCATTTGGACCCCTGTTCTCTGACATCGCCCACAAGATGGAATGACTACAACACACCCCCGGAAACCAATGATGTGACCTGGCACAACCTGAAGAAACATTCACAGACTCCAAAGATCACTCTCTACAGAAATGCAGAATTCTGGTGGCTGACATTCCCCATTGAGACAGACATGCAGCGTTTCATCCCTTGGCATTTTCTTCTGTGGTCATCTACTTTGGACTGACACCTCCATCGGACTTACTGGTACACGTTGCTGTGTTTCTCAAAGACTAACTTCATCCAATTGCCTTGAGACTTTATAGACTATGTCCCCTCGCCTGCAGGCTCTGTTCCCAGAGGAAGAAAACACTCCCTCCTTATTAGGTTATGTCCACAGAGGCAGGAAATGCCCTTTGAGGCAAGAGATACCCCCAGAGGCATAAAGCGCTCCCAAAGGCAAGAAGTGCCCTTTCGCCGGCTAGGCCTTGCCCTTTGAGGCAAGAAACGTTCCCCTTGGCATCACACTGGTTATTGCTGTTCGCCTATTTTGTTTTCCATGTCTTATGCCAGTTCTTTTGAAAACGCCTGTACGATATAGGTTTCTGTTCACCCCTACACTGCTATTCCCCTGACAGGGATGAAGCCTTTTACAGACATTGACCCAGTTGTATATGGCCATAAAGTAAGAGGGAGATGTTGGGGAATTGTGAGGATGTGGCTGAGCTTGGAAGGGCTTGAGCTTGAGGGGTGTGTCAATCCTGTTAGTCTTTCTCTCTACGGAGAGGTTGAGCAAGGAGGGACAGTATAACCCCAAAAGGTGTGCCTCTTATCAGTCTCCCTGCCTCATAAAGTGCCCCACACTCCCGATACTATGGCAAATAGTTAAAAATAAGGGGGAGATGTTGGGTAGTATGCCAGCTCCCCCTGGCTTCTGCTTAACCAAGCACCGGTATGCCTGTATAGGGATTGGTTTGATCCCATTCAAAGCGGTCTATTTACATAAATCACTTTTACATTTACATAAAGCACCACACTCCCTCCAGGGCATTAATGGTTCAGTGATAGAATTCTCGCCTGCTCTGCCCCCTCTCCTGTCACACCCTGATTTTCACCAGTCACTTTTATCTCCACCCTCTCTACATCACGTCCTGTTTACACCCTACTTGGAAAGTATATAAGAACAACATTGTTCGTTTTAGTTAGTTTGTAGTTGGTAGTTGTGTTAGTTTTAGTCTAGCTTGGCTTAGATCGTGCTGCGTCCTGCATGAATAAAGAGATACTGCGTACAGCTCAACCATGAGTCCCTGGTTGTCTGTTACCCGCCCATGAAGCCAGCCCGGCAAAAACTGAATTATAGGGAGCCAGGCAGTAGCACAGCAGGTTAAGCGCACGAGGTGCAAACCACAAGGACCTGCATAAGGATCCCGTTTTGAGCCCCTGGCTCCTCACCTGTAGGGGGTCCCTTCACAGGCGGTGAAGCAGATCTGCAGGTGTCTATCTTTCTCTCCCCCTCTCTGTCTTCCCCTCCTCTCTCCATTTCTCTCTGTCCTATCCTAAATTAATAATAAAAAAAAAGGCAAGAAAAAGGGAATAATAAATAAATATATATTTTTTAAAAAGTTGAATTATACTAGTCAGCCCACTGGCATCCGAACAAGATTTATGTGTTACAGAAATATATGCCACCTTATTCTCTTTCTTAAAAAAATACATGTGGGAGTCGGGCTGTAGCACAGCGGGTTAAGCGCAGGTGGCGCAAAGCACAAGGACCGGCATAAGGATCCCGGTTCAAACCCTGGCTCCCCACCTGCAGGGGAGTCGCTTCACAGGCGGTGAAGCAGGTCTGCAGGTGTCTATCTTTCTCTACCCCTCTCTGTCTTCCCCTCCTCTCTCCATTTCTCTCTGTCCTATCCAACAACGACAACAACAATAATAACTACAACAATAAAACAACAAGGGCAACAAAACGGAATAAATAAAAATAAAATATTAAAAAAATTTTTAAAAAATACATGTATATTACATATATATACATATATATATTTTAATAAAAGGAAAAGGCAGGTATGCAGAGAAAAATACAGAAAGAGCAGAGCACTGCTCAGCTCTGGATTATGGTTGTGTGGGAGACTGAACCTGGCACTTTGGAGCCTCAGGCATGAAAGTCTTTTTGTATGATCATTATTCTATCCCCTTCCACCCATCCCTCACCCTTGCCTCCATACCTCCTTCTTATCAGAGAAAGTTTAGGGACTGGTTCTGATTTTATTTTTATAACATTTACTTGTTTATTAATGGGGATGGGGGAGAGAATTAGAACATCACTCTGATACATGTGTTGCCAGGGAATGACCTGGGAGCCTCATGTGCTTAGCCACCGTGACACCTCCTGAACCACCTTTTTGATCTCCCTCTCTACTGTGGCTGACTGTTGGGAACATGTGTGAGCCTGATAGAGCTTAGGGAGAACCACCCCCATCTTTGGATGGAGGTCTGAGAAGATAACCTCTTGGTAAGTCTCTCTCAACCGAGATGAGCATAAGGGGGGGAAACTCAGACTTGGTTCTTTCCTTCTTGACTCTCAGGCCCACAGTAACTCCAATACTTCCCTCCATTAACCACAGGCCACATGGCTGCAGATTCACTTATTCAAAGTCACCTTCTGATCACAGAAGAACACACCTTATCACACACTTCATCACACACCTCAGACCTCAGACAAGAGAAATTCCAAACTATATGGCTCTTTAATATCCATCTTCTTTCTGTCTCACCCTACGGGTTTAACCCCTATGCTTCTCTCAAATACCTTTGGATAATTAAGTTGCTTGTGTTATGGAAAATAACTGTTTTGTATCTCATCAATTCCTGTCTTACCAACCCCCTACCTTAGGGGCATGCTGACTGTTAAGAAACCTGTAATTTCTGTCATATTGCAACAATAATTACCTCCATTGCTTTTCTATTTGACTCATGTCAATTTTGCTAATAAACGGACTCTAGGATTCTGGGACTCTAAGGACTCAGATTCTAGATTCATGCTAAGAGTCCCCTGGTGTCTTTTACTTCATGTCACCCCTGT
The DNA here is from genome assembly GCF_950295315.1 of Erinaceus europaeus. Lineage (NCBI taxonomy): Eukaryota > Metazoa > Chordata > Mammalia > Eulipotyphla > Erinaceidae > Erinaceus > Erinaceus europaeus. Next base: position 36,521,049 of record NC_080162.1, read on the forward strand.
CGTGAGCAAGAAATAACTAGCCTGTTAACTTTCCCCTGGAGGACACCCTGCCGGAGAGGGAGAGAGACACCCCGAAAGCTGACCTCAAGGAAACACAAAATAAATAGATTAAGATGTGCTGGTTCAGTTGTTCAGTCAACTAACTACCATACTATCCCTTCCCTCAGTGAAAAGTAATGCAAACCTACCAGGTAGGCCCCTACCAGCAAAGTTCTTACTGACTGAAATTAGTAGTCCTGGGGAAAGGCTAGCTAAAATGAACCCATACACAATGGGAGCCAACAGTTCACAGTATACACCAGAAGATGAAGGACTTTAAGACTTTATCTTAAAAAAAAAAAAAGCAATGAACCCAAAAGTTATGAGCATACATTGACAAAATAAAATGAAATAAAAATAAACCTTCAGTTTGTGGGTTATAAAAAGAATACTATGAGTTAGTGGTTAAAATCAGCAAAGGTTAATCAATTGTATATGTGGGGGGAATGTTGAGATTTACACAAAATTGTAGGGTAGACCAATGGGTTATTCTCTCTGCTTTACAGTTATGCCACAGCTCATCAAGAGGCACTTCCATCATCCCTAAATATAGATATTCATTTTCTCCACGGGTTTCTTATGTCTCTGATATTCTATCACACTCTTGAAGTATTTTTTCCCTCATTCATTTGTCATCTAGTCTGACTCTTCCCTTGGGTCTAGATCAACACAATACTTGTAACAGCTTCAGGAAATTATAAGTTTTGAGCATACTTCAGAGTTTCACTTGACAATCAATATACATTATTTTGTGGAGATTAACCTTAAAAACTGGAATGAGAATAGGATTCAACTCTGACACCATTTTCCTAGACAATACTTTTAGTCCACCTACATGTTAGCTATTAGGTTCAGGCAAAAATTAATTACTAAAGTTATGGGCCACATGGGTCATACTTAAAAGAGTTCCTAGTTTCTTCTCACCCAAAAACCCCTAGTTTCATTCACTCTATTCCTACCTTTGGGTCCCTGTTTATTGTCCAATTTGCTTATATTTTACTGCCTTTCATCCACCAAGCTGCAGATGCTACCATGACGCCATCCTGACCTCCCCTGATAGACAACCTCATCGATGTGTCCCAGAAGCTCACCTTTCCAGAGCCCTACTCAACTAGGAAAAGACAGAAACAGGCTTTCTGAAGCCAGACCTTTCCACCTTCTGCACCCCATGAAGAATTTTGGTCCATGCTCCCAGAGAGGGATAAAGAGCAGGGAAGCTTCCAATGGAGGGTGTGGAATATGGAACTCTGGTGGTTGAAACTGTGTAGAACTGTAGCCCTGTTATCTTATAATCTTGTTAATCATTAGTTAAATCACTAATTAAAAAAAAAAGGGAATGGGTCCTGTGAATGGGGGGGGTGTTATTTGGATGGAATCTAAATTTATCTGCAACCAGTTTAATAAGGAAAGACTCGTGTTATAATTATAGCCTCCTCATCCAACCTGACTAGGTGACTCATAATGGACATTTGCATTATAAGGACTTTCTTTGAGCAGGTATCTCTTTTCTTAGGATATTCAATAGTTTGGTATATGAAAAGCATCTTTCTACCAGTCTCTTCCATGAGACAACCCATATATCTGAGATTAAATCCATACATACTTCAACCAGATCCTGATGTGGACATAGGTGAGTAAAAGCCATCTTAGACTTAGTCATACTCATGCCTCTGCACAGTCTGTCATATCTAGTCTCGAGCATCTGTTAAATAGACCATAATTAATATTGAAGAAGAAACTCCCAGCTTCTCCATCCCCATACTAGAAACTTATATGGCATGGTCTACTACATTTAAGTTTAAAATTTCAGTTTTCAAGAGCATCTCAAAAACTTCAACAACTAAACACTAAGCAAAACCTGAACTAGAGTTGGTGTGTTGCACCAAAGTAAAAGACTCTGGGGTGAGGGGTGGGGGAGCAGGGAGAGTATAGGTCCTGGAAAAGGATGACAGAGAACCTAGTGGGGGTTGTATTGTTATGTGGAAAACTGAGAAATGTTATGCATGTACAAACTATTGTATTTACTATCCAATGTAAAACATTAATCCCCCAATAAAGAAAAAAAAGAAAAAATTCAACAACTATAAAGTCTTATAAATTAGGTCTTTATCCTTCATAACTCTTCTGGCCTTCTGCTGGTAGATGAGTTCACTGCCAAACCATCTGTTAACTCAAATGATTAGTACTAAGCTATCAGAACAGTTTAAAGAAGGGGGAAACTAAGTAAATTAAGCATCCTTTGAAAAATAGCTTTCCTTAAAAATCTTCTCTTTTTCATCCTTATACATTATTGACAGGAACTTTCTTCAAAAGTAAAGATAACAGAAACAATTCTATTATCTGATTTCAACCCTTTGACACAAGTATTCTTGATGACTTTTTACAATTTCTTTTACTAATTCTAATTGTCTACAATAATCAGTATCAAAGGTTTTTCTAGTTCTTAACTGAAAACTTCTGCTATCCCAATAGATAGTTTCAATATTATTATTATTACTAGTGATTTAATAATAATCAACAAGATTGTGAGGTAAGAGGGATACAGTCCCCACCACCAGAGTTCCATACTCCCTCCCCTCCATTGGAAATTTCGCTGTTCTTTATAGACCAAAGATCTTTATGAGGTGCAGAAGTAGGAGGTCTGGCTTCTCAATTTCTCTGTTGAATTTCATCAAGTTCACCTAAATGGTATCTACTCAGCTCACCCAAAATAAATTACTCTATCATTTTCCTGCTGTGGAAAACAGGTTCTCCTACCTGCCAAAAACAAACAAGCAAAATAACACATACACACTTTAATTAATACTCATGCATGCATCTATGTGAATGCACACATACAACACAGTGAGGTCAATTCTCTCACTGAGAAGCAAGCTCTGATCTCTCCATCCAAGACTCGTCAGGTCAAAGGAGTAAGAAAAGTTGTTTATAAGTAGTGGGAAAACTTTGAAGTTGCAGCAATTTGTCTTCAAACATCCAACACCCTGGAGTGCCTGTCATTCCATTGTGAAATATGGTTACTGGTAAGCGGTGGCAATAAAATCCCCATGTCCCTTTGATTTCCAGGTGGTATTTATTCTGATGTACCCTTCCACCCTCCTCCACTTCAGTGGTGTTCATCAGGATCTGTCTGCCCCAGGCTTGATGGTTTACCTCATCAGCCATCCCATCCCCCACTCTGACACTTCAATAAAGAACAGGGGTGATTAATATTTCCTGGGCCAGTGCTCAGTCCACATCCCACAGACTTGCACCTGCCCTTGATGGAAATCTCCCATATTCTTCCTAATTGTGGGGAGAGAGATCTTTAGAAATTGACCCTCATGACCCATTTTGAATAGTTCAACTCACTGTTAAAATACTAAACATGAAAGCTAGCCAGTTGTCACCAATCAGTTCTGTCATTGGAGCATTACTACCTACACAGGGGCCTGTGTTTTCAGGAAAATTTGAACTATGACTGGCCCTCTGATCCACATCTTCACATTCAGGTTTTTTTCTGTTTATGTCTGATTTTATACACTATTCACTGGCACCTCTAGTTTGCTTTGAAAAGCTGATGTTGAGACAATGAGCATATCAAAGTGATATTTCTCCCAAGATAGATTCTCAAAGTCTCCTACTACTCCATGTGTGTGGGACAGGACTACTTCTCAAAGCTGAAAGGAGTTTTTTAAGGGAAGAAAGAACATGGAGAAAGTCAAGACATTCTGCTAGTCTCCCTGCTGGCACCTTCTTTGTACCAGTGACCATGAGCACATTGGGTTCTGCTGCAAATGAGGAAGAGGTACTCATTTCCACTGGAGGATATGTATTAAAATGCTCACTACTGTGAGATTAGAGAAGCAGGTGATCCCTGCTTGGTATTGGCACAATCCAGTAGCCAGAGTGCTGGGCAGGACATACTTGATGACGACTGGATTTCAATCTCTATTGACACAATCAGCACAGTCAAATACAAAGACCCTTCCTACCACTATCCAGGATGTCACTGAACTTTCCTTCTTAAAGGGTAACTTTCTCATAGCCCAACACTTCCACACTGGTATTGAACATGAAGGTAAAGATTGCCATGCTGTTGCCACAAGCCAAAGATGACTATGGCCCCAAGAGCTCAGAGAGGAAGGGAGAACTCTCCCCTAGAGTCTTTAAAAGGAGTAAGAGACTGCTGGCTCAAAACAAAAGAATTGTGATGAATTTTTGTTACTTTAAGCCTCCAAGTTTGTGGCAATTTCTATAGCAACCCAACAGAATTCATAAAGGTAGCATCCAAATGGAAGCACTGTCTTCAATGACTCCCCCTCCTCTTCCACTGGATCTGTACCAGCCCACTAATTGTCACCTGCCTTCTCCAAACTTCCTGTTGTTGACCTGAACCACCACTCATTACTCCCCAGTCCAAAGCAATCTATTCTGTCTTCCAAGAAATCATCCCCTCTGAGTTCCTCCCCCAATAATGAATTCTGTTCCAATCTATTTAAAATATATATACCACTAGCTGCCACATGTCTATATTCATTTGGCACCCAGCTTATTATGCTTAGCAGATAATAACTTGTCAATATGGATCAGCAACTATGGAGTCTACAAAGCACTTTCTGCACAATAGAGCTAGACTAGTCTTCACAGAGTGCCACTGGGTAGATGAGAGCAACCAACAGTCAAGCTGTAGGACAGACGATTTGCAGGGGAAGCTAACTGAACCACCCATATTGTTCCCAATGTGACTGAAACAGAGTGAGCAAGCTAGTCTGTCTGTTTTCACCCTTTCTGACACTCACTGGGAGGAGAAATAACTTTCTATTTTTTAATATTTTTATGTAATAACTATTGGATAGAGACATAAATTGAGAGGGGAGGAGGAGCTAGAGATGGAAAGAGATAGAGAAAAAGCTGCAGCCCTGTTTGACCTCTTATGAAGATTTCCCTCTGCAAGTGAGGACCAGGGGCTTGGACCTAGGTCCTTGATCACTGTAATGTGTGTGCTTAACCAGTTGCACCACTCCCTGGCCCTGGAAGATGTAATGTTTTTCTCCCCATCAGTGTATATAGCACAGAATGTAGGAATATAAATAAACATGGAGGGTGAATGGCTTTCTAGGGCAGCTTGAGTCTATCTTCCTTAAGGCGCATGGAAGAGAACCAGCATTGACCCACTAGCATTTAAGGCAATTAGCAGAGTTCTGATTGGTTATGTTTGGTTCTGCTGAGGGTACCATGACCCAAAATACCCCAAATGATTGCTTCCGTTGACAATCTATTTCATACAGGTCTGAGTTGGATTCCCTGAACTCACCCCATCCTAGCACTTTCTGATCTCTCTCTCATTCAGATCTGAACTTTTGATATCCTATGGCAAAGACCCTGCTTTTCCTTTATCAGCTGACCATCTGGACCATCTGGTTGAGCAAGTACCTACGGTGATTTAAATTCTCCCTAAAAAATAAACTGGAATCTTTGTGGCTGTCTAGCAGAGAGTTTGGGGGGTGGGGTTTGGAGGTCCAGGGTAAAGGAAGAACATGAAAGTGCCATCTGCCTGCAGGGGGCACTGTAGTGACACAGAGGTAGAGGAGAAGATAACCAACTATCCCCAGAGACCCAAACCTCAAACACCAGGCAGAGCCCAGGGTCAGCCCTTGAGCCAAACAGAAAACAATCAGCCACAAAAGGATGGCAATTTAGTCACCATTGACCAGATGGGACCCTGCAGCCTTTCCACAGCTGGCCTTCATTGTTCTCGGTCAACACCTACTAAGCAAAGCTAAGACTGGGCTCATTACTGCTGGGGAAAGGGGAAAGAGGGAGGAGAAACTGAGATCCTGAAAAGTTAAGCAATGTGCACTGTTTGAATAGTTATTGTGGCTTAAAATAGCCCTTCTTCCAGGAAGCATCTCCATTAGTTCATTCTTTATTTATTTCTGAGCATGATGAAGAGTACACTCTTACCACTTGCCATGTAAGCAGTGTACCTGCTGCTCTTGCACATAATAACTACTCATATTGCTATTTCATAACAACTCTCATGTCCATTCACTCACCCCTTTTAGCCTTACAACGGCCCCATGGAAAGAATCAAGCAAATTTCCTTCTTAGAGATGTGAGGGGGTAGAGTTGTGACTCATGTTTTCTGGGTCCTAAAGGCCACTGGGGGTGTGGAACGGGGGAGGGGGGGTAATCAAGGAGTACCTAATGCAAACATCAATGAGGATCACAGACTTCTTAATACTATGTTCTCCAAATTCTCAGCACACTTTCCACTGATGCAGAGTCAGTTGTTTCTAAGATATCACAGTTGTCATTAGCTCATGCCTCAGTTCCCCAGTTCCTATTCATCCTAGCAACCTGTACCTTTTGGTGCCTGATTGGAATTGACCTTTGAAGATAGTATTACCTGCCATTCCGGAACAAGTTTGCTGGAAGGTCCCTCGTGGGCCAGGCCCTTGAAGGTGGGGAAGATGGTGGTCTTTTCTCAGCACCCGGAGGGGCTTGCGGAGTCTACTCACTCTCTGTGGAATGCGGCTCTGCAAGAAATTCACTTTGTACCTGTGGGCAGAAAAACATGAGTGCAGCAACCACTCTTGAGAGTATGTGTCCAGAAACTCACACAGAAATCAGAAAAGGCAAAAAACAAACAATGAAGTTCCAGGGGATAAAGGTAGAGGATGGACAGGGACTTGATCAATTCTTAGAAATTCCTTATGGCTCCTATCTTCATTCTCCCTTCCAACAAAGCAGGGACAATTATAACAGCCAGTTCCAGAGGTGGCTGCAGGGACTAAATCAGATAGTTTGAACCCAGTATTTCCTATGCTGCTGATGAGATAGCAAGTGTTTAATAACATACTATAATCAAATAATGAACTTAATAAACAAGGAGATCAAGAGAAGTTCTCCAGTGAGGACATATTCTAGGATCTGCATTGACCAGTATAGTGAGCACTAACCCCATGTATGGAATTAGTGTGTCTGAGGAACTGAGTAGTAGGTTTTTATTTCATTTTAATTGATGTAAATAGCCACATGTGGCCAATGGCTGCCATAATGAACAGAGAAAAAGTAGATCTTCTCTGAAAAAAATGGCACCAGAAGTTCTTCCAGATCATTTGGTCTACTCTACAAAACAAAGTATCCACATTTCATTGGGAGGCCGTGATAAGAAAAAAAATGAAAACACTAGAGCTTCAATTTATATTCACTATCATCTAGACTTTCTGATAGCTATTGTTGTGAGTCTTCTACAATGTGTAAAAAATATATTTGTAGAGTAGAACATAGGTATTATTTGTAAATAAATAGTAATGCAATTCTGTCTAAGGGGCACAGGCTCAAAATATTTTAATATTAGAAACATGACACCAAGAAAAAAGATATGACATCAAGTTCCTGATTATTAAAAAATTTGTTCTGTTTTATATCTTAATCCTTTTCAGCCATCAAGTTGCAGATGCTACCATGACATCAGCATGACTTCCCTGGTAGACAACCTCACCTGTGCCTTGGAATCTCACCTCCCCATATAGGGAAAGATAGAAACAGGCTGGGGGTATAGATCATGTCAATACCCATGTTGTTCAGCAAGAAGCAATAACAGAAATATCTGGTCCATGCTTCCAGAGGGATAAAGAATAGGGAAGCTTCCAGTGGATGGAATGGGATACAGAATCCTGGTAGTGGAAATTGAATCCCTCTTATCCCACAATCTTGTCGATCATTATCAAATCACTAATAATAAAAAAAGGAATGTGCTAATGAAAAGAAGGTACAGACTTATCTGTCGACTTGGGCTTATGTTTATTTCCTATTTTAAATCATGTTTGGAGTTTTTAAAAATGTAAATCTGGGGAGTTTGGTGGTAGCGCAGCGGGTTAAGCGCAGGTGGTGCAAAGTGCAAGGACCTGCGTAAGGATCTTGGTTTGAGCCCCCGGCTCCAAGGGAGTAGCTTCACAGGCGGTGAAGCAGGTTTGCAGGTGTCTATCTTTCTCTCCCCCTCTCTGTCTTCCCCTCCTCTCTCCATTTCTCTTTGTCCTATCCAACAATGATGAAAACAATAACTACAACAATTTTAAAAAAAAGGAGGGGCAAGAAAAGGGAAAATAAATAAATTTTTAAAAATTTCATGTAAATCTGAATTGTTACAAAAATGCATTTTCCTTATAAATATGTTTATCAAGCACCTAACAAAAAAAGAAACACGACACCAAAAGTAGACCCACAAGCTAGCCTTATACCCATATTTTGTAGGTGAAAGAACTGAAATGCAAAGCAGCAGTAAGGAACCTTAAGATACAGCTGTGTAACCAAGTGGAAACTTTGCTCTGGTGGGAAGTACCATTTTGCAAAAGATCACTGTGGATAGTCAGCTCTTTGAAGAAGGAAAATATCTTTGTGCTACTTCTGTTTGGTGAAACACCAGGACTCCCTTTCTTTTGCAAGCTACAGTTACATGAGGCATACTCTACCATGCTCTTTGTACTCATCTGGCTGTGAACTAAAAGGGGTTGGGGGCTACTTGACCACTTCCCTTTCTCATTTGTATGTGTCACCATCAAGATCCAGCTGCAGTCCTGTAATCATCAGGGCTGCTTGCAGAATTTTAAATCAGATCTGCAGAATAAAGTATCCTCTGAGGCTCTGCATTTTGCTGGCAACAACAATGTGAAAAGGACGTTCTGTTCATCTTTTTTGGGCATGTGTGTTTGAAAGAGACTTCACTTCTTCCACCTAAGCAGGTGTCTCCCCAGTCTTGGGCAGAAACTGTCATTCCCCCAGGGGTGCATAGTTTACCCTTTGAAGCAGTCCCTCCCTGCTTGTCAAGATCACAAATTCCTGAAAGAGCTATTTTGTGTGAAGAACTTCTGGGTGAAGAACAGCAGGTCTACCATTTCTTTGCTAATCAAAAACCCGTTAGCCAGGAGTGACTCCTGCTGTGGGGTTGTGGGGAGAAAGATTTCAAAGTGGTGAGACAAAAGGAAGAAGAGGGATAGGGAGACTCAAGGAGAAACTTTCTATGAGTTACAGTTCACCTTTGTCCCCAAATCAGTGGGGTGACAGGCAGGGATTGACACAAGTCTGCAGGTGCTAACAAGGATGCAATCTGAACTAAAGGGAGGTTTTGTTTTTAGAAAATGGGTGAGCAAGCTATTTCCCCTATAAGAAAATAAGCAGGAAACTTCTGGGTGAATCCCAGTCCCAGTATTTCGATCTCAGTAGGGTAGAATGGGGACACTTTTGCTCCTGAGAAACCCAAGTGAGCATACCTTCAAAACAATATTTTAGTTGTCATAAACAAGCGTTCTAAAAGAATATTTTTAAACATTGCCCTGAGAATGAATAAACAGCATGAGGCAGGGCTGCAGATTCTCTATCAGTCATCACACAAGACACCAATTGCCTACCCCTTCACCCAAATAATGAGTTTGCCCAGGCTGCACATCTGTACCCTGTCAGTGGGTGTGTTGCTAATAGCTCACTATTTACTTAACCTTAGTCAAGAGAATCATCCTAAACCAAGGGGAGCTTGTCTGGAGAGGCCAATGGAGTTCGTGTGCCCCCACCCCAGCCATTAGACACTGACTAGCCACTATAGGTATGAGAGCTCAGCCTCTTTAGCTTTGAGCAGGACAATCTCTGTTCATTGCATATTCAGAGATTCCCACACGTTGATGAACAACTGGGTGCTTTTTTGCTACATTCACTTTTAGTTCTTCCTGTACCAGGTCTGTTTCCTTTCTCCCTTGGCAAATCCTGAGAGCCCTTCTTCCAGAAGTCGCATGTTAAGAGAATCCAACCTCAGACACACAATGTAAGGGTTTTCCTTTCTTCTCAATTCACTCACAAGTTTACCCCAGACATACACATGAGCTTATTTGGCAAACATCCTTAAACATGCACATATTCTTATAAATATGTATTGTCACTTTCTTGCAAAGCTTTTGTAACACAAAGTTCATTCTTTTCTCATTTTATTTTTACTCCAGGCAGTATTTTTAGGATCAATCTATATTTCCATATTTATGTCAAACATGTTGCTTTTAGCTGGCTTATGTGGTCATTAGAGGTTTTGGTTGTGGTTTTGTTTTGTTTTCATAAATTCCTATTTAAGGTCCAGATTTTAAACTAATGCAAACACTGAGCACATTTTGTTTGTTGTCTGTGGGCCTTCCTTAAAGAACCAGTATTACTAGTGCTTCTGTAAGGTGAGCATGTTGTCTTAGTCTATGAGCCCCATGGAATACCTGATAAAAGTAAATCCTGTCACCCTGCATCAAGTGATAACTAGTTTATCAAGATCAAGAGCTCAGGAAACTGATCCTGGGTTAGGGATCTCACAAAAGGATGCAAAGTAAGATTTTTGTCACATTTTTGATGCTGGCTGAAATTTATTGGCCATCCATCCTGCCTCCTCCAACCCCACCCTACCCCCAACACTCGCTCTGTTTTTTCAGTCAAGTCCAAGAAAAGGAAGGTGTACCCAAGTGAGATCTTTGCATTCTGTCTCACTTGGTTATATTCTGGGGAAATCAAATGTGGCCAATTATATTTTTTAAAGATTTATTTATTTATGAGTGAGTGAGTAGGAGAGAGAGAGAAAAAAAACTGAGCATCATTCTGGCACATGTGATGCTGGCAATCAAACTTGGGATCTTGGGCTTGAAGGTTCAATGTTCAATCCACTGTGCAAACTTTGGACCACTGTGTAGTAAATTATTTGCCTCTTGATCTCACAAGGAATACAAAGCAAAGAGGGGTAGCAAAAGATGACTAAAGTGAGCAGACACATGCCTTTCATCTGCTTTATATGAAAGAAAGAAAAATAATACCTACAATTAACAGAATAATATTCTTAGTGCTCTAGTTTTTTTTTCCCCCACCTCTGTTCTCCCTTTCAATATCTAATATATGTTTTAGGGGTTGTAGAGTGTCCTTCTCCCATACTACTGCCAGTCTCCTCACTCATTTAGATTCACTTGGGACTTTAAAACTCATTGTTTCATTTGTAAGAAGCTTCCTAGGACAAGTCTCTGAGTATTTCATGCTTCATACAGCACTGTACACAGTTACAAATTAATCAATAAAATCCAATTCCATGGTCCAGCGCCTGCTTAGGGCATGGCAGAGATGTGTTCTGTGAGCACTCCGAAGCTCTGCGCCTCTAGTTAATGTCAGGGCAATTAGGCACCAGAGTATGACTTTTCTACATTTTTCCATTTCCACCCTGAAAATGGATCCTGCCTTTCCTAATCTGCTTCCTCTAACTCATGTAGTTTCATTAATGAAAACAGCCACATTACAGTGTGATATTTGGAGTTGGCAACAAAGAAAGAGAAAAATGAAACTGGATGGAAGGTCCTAAAATAAAATCCAAGTATAAATGGGAAGTTAAAATAAAGCAAATAAGTGAGAAAAGGGCAAATACATCTAGGGGTCTGCAAGGTTGTTTCATATATATGTTCAGATAACAAATATCTTAGCCTTTGCAGACTCTACACAATCTCTGCCACATACTCTCTTTGTTTTTATATGAATACATCATCTTTGAAAATGTGAAAAATTATGCTTAGCTCACAAAGGCATAAAAAAAAAACAGATTAAAAGTCAAATTTACTCATGATCTGTAGATGTCTATATGCCTAGCCACTGCATTATTTTCCTAGTCTCATATTTTCATATGAACAAAAACAAAAATAAATCCTCAAACACACACATATGATATATACATATAAGTGACTACATCAAAATAAACGAATTCTTGATGACAAAAGATAATAAAGAAAAATATAATAATTCCATTTCTATTTTTAATATTTATTTATTTATTTTTGACACCAGGATTATTACTGGAGCTTGATGCCTGCATGGCTCCACCATTCCCTCTCTTCTTTCTGAAAAAGACAGAGAGAAAAGTGGGTTGGGAAGGAGAGAGGGGGAGTGGGGCAGTACTGGCAGTACTGCTCAACCACTTGTAAAGCTTTCCCCCTGCAGGTTGGGATGAAAGGCGGTGTCTCAAATTGTACATGGCAATGTGTGTGTTCTATTGTGAACGCTACTACGTAAATTCCATTTCCAACAATACAATGCAGTGACTATTCTGACTACCCTTAGTTTGTAAGCAAGTAAAAATGCATATTCAAATATATAAATGTTTAAAGCATATTTAAATCTATTTGTGCTCTGATTAGAAGGCAAAAGACATTTACAAGTTAAAAGCCAAGTGAAAATTGAAGGAGAAGGAGAAGATACCTACAACATTGTTTCACTGCTCACGGAGCTTCTCCCCTGAAGGTGGACGCTGGGGGCTTGAACCCAGGTGCACATGATAACTTGTGTACTCTCCTGGATGAGGCACCATCTGGCCCCTTACCCTAATCTTTTCACTGAATGAAGGCAAGTGTTCTTTGGTGCTAATTCCTTAGCACTTTTCTCGTGGATTTGCAGTCTGAATTCACACTACACATTAGCCCAAAGCTAAAAATTTCATTTCAAGTAGCACCTACTAAGTAACCACACACCAAAAAGATACAAAACAAATGATTTTTTTTTTTAGAAAAATGTTCTCCAACCTGTAAATTTCAAAATTCAAATAATCTCAGCTCATAGTCAAATTCCAAGAGCAATCAGGGAATTCAGCTTACAGAAGTGAGAGAAAGTACACACAAGAAAATCAGATTTGCCAAGACTTTCTATGTTGACATTATCAGATTTTTAAAAAGTACTAAGTAGGTTATTTTAAAAGATTGAGGGCTGGGAAGATAGTGTAATGGTTATGCAAAAAGACTCTCATGCCAGGACAGGGGAGACAGCATAATGATTATGCAAACAGACTCTCATGCCTGAGGCTCCAAAGTCCCAGGTTCAATCCCCTGCACCACCATAAGCCAGAGCTGAACAGTGCTCTGGTGTCTCTCTCTCTCACACAAAAAATTTAAATAAGTAAATAAACATGATTTAAAAAAAAAAAAAGACTCTCATGCCTGAGGCTTCAAGGACCCTCCCAGCACCACCATAAGCCAGAGCTAAGCACTGCTCTGTTTCTCTGTGTGCCTTTCTCTCTGTATCTCTCTCACTAAAATAAAATAAAATAAAATACATATTTTTAAAAAGATAGAAAGAAATCCATGAAGATAGCACAGTGGTTATGCAAAAAGATTTTCAGGCCTGAGGCTTTTAGTTCTCAGATTCAGTCCCCATCACCACCATAAGCCAGAGTTGATTAGTGCTCTGATCTTAATCTGTTTCTTTTTCTCTGAATCTCTCTCATTAAAACAAATAAATAGGGGGTCAGGCAGTAGTGCAGTGGGTTAAGCACAGGTGACGCAAAGCGCAAGGACCAGCGTAAGGATCCCGGTTCGAGCCCCCGGCTCCCCACCTGTGGGGAGTTCGCTTCACAGATGGTGAAGCTGGTCTGCAGGTGTAATAAATAAATAAACGTTTATTTATTTATTTTGAAAATATTTTATTATCTTTATTTATTGATTGGATATAGACAACCAGAAATGGAGAGGTAAAGGGGTGATAGGGAGAGACAGAGAAAGACTGCTTCACCATTCATGAAGCTTTCCTCCTGCAGATGGGGACCAGGGGCTTGAACCTGATTACTTGAGCATTGTAACATTGTGCGCTTAACCAAGTGCCACCAGCTGGCCCCAATTAATTATTTTTTTAAAAGAACTAGCAGCTTCTTAAAGAAATATTGAAGATAAGTAGAGTGAATAGGAAAAAAAAATCCTAAAATCAATATGGGACTATAAGAGATTATGAATAATCAGAAATCTTGAACAAAAAGTGCAAAGCTGGTGGTATCATGTTTTTTGGTTTCAGTAATAAATAAAATAATAAAAAATAATAAATTATTATTTAATAATAAATAAATAACCGGTAATAAATAAAATTAATAAATAATAATAAAATAGTATATGCAGTAATAAATTTAAAAATCAGTATGGTATTGGTATAAAATACATATTAACCAGAGGTACATAACAGTGAGCTTATAAATAAATCTACACATTTATCATAAACTGATCTTTGAAAATAGGGCAAGAATATACATATATATAGGGCAAGGATAATTTTTCAAGATACAGTGTTCAGAAAATGATTATTTCCATGTAAAACCATGTACTTGGGCCCTCATCTTACACTAGACACAAAAGTCAATTCAAGTTGATTAAGACTTGAACACAAGGTATAGTCAGCTCAAATCCATCCATTTTGTCACAGAGAACATAATGTGTCCCACAGCCTCCTTAGTCATCTGTCAGAGGGCATTTTGAAGTAAGGAGATATAAGACAACTACCAGATGACGGCATTCCTATGTGGACTATATATAAAAGATTGAAATAAATATACATGTAAACTTAAAAAAGCATTTAGCCAAACTGTGAGCTGTCTGTAAGACTTTATAAGAGCTATGATAGTTATTGGGGTGGGATAGGACAAGGTAGGGGCACAGAACTTTGGTGGTGGATGCATTATGGAACTACGTCCCTGCAATTTTATGACATTATGACCCACTACTAAATTACTAATGAAAACTATTTTTAAAAATAAAGACTTAAACACAAGACATTATAACACCTAGAAGAAAGCATGAAGGTAAATTTCTTCATGTTGGCATTGATAATAACTTTTTAAGATATAGGACCACCAGCAGAGGCCACATAGCAAAATAAATACATGTAGCTGTATTAGATGTAAAAGCTTTTCCATAGCAAAGGAAACAAAAATAAAATGAAAAGCTAATTTATGGGTAAAATATTTGAGAGCCATATTGCTGATAATGAGTTAATAACTTGTATATATGAGATCCAAACAACTCAACAGCAACAAATAATAATAACGAAAGTTAAAGGACAAATGACCTCAATAGACATTTGATATATATTTATATGGAAATACATGGAAAGGTGTTCTCTATCATTAGTGTGTTCTATATCATTAGCTATTAAGAAAATATAAATCAAAACCACAATAAAATATCAACTCAAACTTATTAGAATGACACACAAAAAAATGGAAGTGTTTTCAAGAATGCATGTGGATAAATGGAAACCCTTGTACTCTATTGATGGGAATGTAAAATGCTATAGTTACGACAGAAAAAAAAGTATAAAGAGTGGTCTGGGAGAAATGTCTTCCCCTCCTCTCTCCATTTCTCTCTGCCCTGTCTAACAATGACAACATCAGTAACAACAAAAATAATAACTACAACAACAATAAAAAACAACAAGGGCAACAAAAGGGAAAATAAATAAATAAATATTTTTTTAAATGTAGTATATACATGCAAGGGAATATTATTACCTTAAAATGCAAATATTGCCATTTGCTATATATGCTATAGCATAAATGAACTCTATGTTATGGAAGACATTATAGTACGTGAAATAAGTCAGATATATGAGAACAAGAACTAATAAAAAAATACTATAGGCTGAGGAAATAAAATAGTGTTATGCAAAAAGACTTTCATGCTTGAGGCACCAAAAGGTCCCCAGTTCAATCCCCAGCACCATTATAAGCCAGAGCTGATCAATGCTCTGATAATTTAATATAATCAAACTCATAAATGCAGAGAGTAAAATGGTAGTTATCAGGAACTGGAAGGAGTGGCATTAAGGAGGTCTTAATGAAATGATACAAAGTTTTACTTGAGAAAAGTATGTAAGCCCTAGAACTCCATAAAGCTATATCCTAGAGATTCTACACCATAAATCATAGGTAGAAATATTGTATTGTACACTTGAAATACTGTTAGAAAGGTAATTTTATGTTAAATGTTTTAACAAAGAAAATGGGAAAGGGAAGAAACTTTTAGAGATGATGAAGAAACTGAAAATATTGTGCAGTGATAGTTTCATGCCACATAGTTATCTTCAAACATATCAAGTAATTCTATACATCATGTTTATATAGATACCACACTAGAAACAAGAAAAATAAAGTGCAGAGACTCTAAAAAATGATAAATAAATAAACAAAAAACTTAAGTAAACAAACTGTCTCTAGGACTGTAAGAACTAAGGTGGATATAGTTGGGAGCATGAGAGCACAGAAGTTTGATGGAATTATATACAGTAATTATGTAATCTTATAAACCACTATTACGTACAAATAAAAGAATGAATTGGAAAAAATGGCCAAGCATGTTTGAAAAATAATTAAATGTAACTTTTTGAAAATCAAACACAACGTATACTCACTATTGAATTTTTAACTCCATAATCAATAATACCAGTAGAACCAACTAATAGGTCATTGAAAAAATCCATGGACTTCATCTGACCAAAAGTATATAATGATAACTGGAATCAACCTCCCAAATAAAGGGAAACATCTGGACAAATATATGAAGCAGTGGTTTTCAAGAAACTGGATATTAAGCAATGAAAGTTGTGACCCCTGAGAGAAGAAAACCAAAGTAAGACTGATGTCTTGATTTACTGAGTGATAAAAATTTCCATTTCCAACACCCTGGTTGAAAAGAAGGCTTTCTCCACTTAATTTCCTTTGAATCTTTGTCAAGAAATTGATTAGTCATGTAAGTGTGATTTATTTCTGTATATTTTATTCTGTGCCATCAGTGTTTGTCTATTTTTGATGCAAATATCATGCTGTCTTGAATAGTTTAGCTTTATAGATAGTCTTCAAATCAGGTAGTGTAATCAAGATGATGTGATATTTACATTAAAGTAGACAAATAGATGAACAAATGGTTCTGGGACAATTATGGGTCCACATGAAAAAAATTTTAAAAATAAGAACCTGAATTATATATCACATCATATATAAAAACTAAGCAAAAAATGAATCATAGGTCTGAATGTTAAAACTAAAAGTATAAAAATCATTTTCTTTGCAAGAAGCTAAAGAAAGAAACCTTTGTAGCTGAAAGTGGGGCAAAGATTTTTTTTTAAATATGACTCTGATACACACCCTAAAGAAAAGAATGGTAATCAGATTTCATTCTACTCTTAGATATCTATCCAAGGGAATTTAAATAATATATCATACAAAGTCCTGTACATTAGTACTTAGTTATTTTTATAACAATCTATAACTGAAACAAACTGAATGTCTGTAACAAGTGAAAGTATAAATTGTGCATCTACACCCAGTGGATTATTAAGTAGGAAAGAATTATTGATACACACAACAAATAGGTGAACACTAAGTGAAGAAAAAAATGTCAGGCAAAAGAAAAGGGCATATGCTATTTAATTCTATTTCTCTCTATGCTACACCTGAGGAAGATGAGTCCTGATACTGGGGCAGCTTGGAATGTTCCTACTCATGACCACGGAATATGAGCTACAGGGATGCAGAGGTCACATAGGCTCCTAAGCTGAATATGGGCCCCAGATCACAACAAATCGATGGGGCTTACAGTCAACAATATTTATACATCTTTCCCATAATTGGGAGCTACTCTCTTCCCTGATCCTGCTTTCTGGTCCTTCTGCCAGCCATGACATCATCTCCCCAGACAATAACTTGGATCCACCTGCATATCAGATTTCAGGCTCAGGAGAAGAAAAAAAAAAACCACAGGTCCTTTGGAATATAACTAAAATATGCTTACTAGCTAGCCACAAAATGAGACCCCCTCAATTCTTCATCTGCACTACACCAGCCTTTAGGTTCATGATTAGTCAACAACTTGTTTGGCTTTGTATGTTGACTCTCTTTTCAACCACCAGGTTCCAGATGCTAGCATGATGCCAGTCAGACTTCCCTGGACAGACAACCCCACCAATGTGTCCTGGAGCTCCACTTCCTTAGAGCCCTTCCCCACTAGGGAAAGAGAGAGACAGGCTAGGAGTATGGATTGACCTGTCAAAGCCCATGTTTATGGGGAAGCAATTACAGAAGCCAGACCTTCCACCTATTGCATCCCAAAATGAACTTGAGTCCATACTCCCAGAGGGTTAAAGAATAGGAAAGCTATCAAGGGAGAGGATGGGATACGGAGTTCTGGCGGTGGGAATCTTGTGGAGTTGTACCCCTCTTATCCTATGGTTTTGTCAGTGTTTCCTTTTTATAAATAAAATTAAATTAAAGAAAAACTAAAAAAAAAATTCCATTTATATGAAAGTCTAGAAAAAGTAAACTGATCTATAGTAGCATATAACACATCACAGACAGGAGGGTTGCAGTGGGAAAAGAGGGAAGAATTATGAAGAAGTATATGGGATACTGGGAAACAATGGACATAGTCATTATCTCCATTGTGTTCCTACTTCACAGATGTGTTTATACATCCAAAAACTAAATTGTATGTGTTAAATATGCATTACTTAATAAAATTCAATATACCTCAATGACATATTCTGTTGGAACACATCCAGGATCTATATCTTGGCTTGCCAAGATTGTGCCTGCCTCAGGTTTGCACAACTCATGGCCTAGTTATCCTAGGGTGGGTCTGACAGCTTCTATAACTTCTCAAGCACTGCTATATGTCTGTGGAGTCAGGGCTCCACACCAAAGTGCCAAGTAATAACATAGGTATCTGAGGTTAATGAGAGATACAGAAGTATGTAACTTGTTGACCCTTGAAAATCCTACTAGCGGTGTTTGTTAGAAGAAACTTTGAAATGTTATGAACTTGGTAGAAAAGATTTGATGGCCTTGCTATTTTACCTCTTCTGCAGCCCTTCTGCAAATACTCATTTTTCATTTTGTGTCCCTTGATAATGAACTATTGTGCTTTTTTGCTGGTGCAAACTGTTTTGGAATTCTTTTGATGTACCCTGTAACTAATAAAAATCAAGCAACCTCAGTGGTCAAAGCAGCACTACTTACTATATATTCCTAAAGGATAGTAAGCAGGTAAGCCACAATGGGCCTTCCAAAGCTCCAGACTGGAGTCTTTGTGTAGTTATTTATTTATGTGAATCCACATGGAGATTAAGAATAAAGAAAATGGGGGCCAGGTGGTGGAGCACCTGGTTGAGCACACATGTTGCAATGTGCAAGGACCCAGGTTTGAGCCCCTGGTCCCCACCTGCATGGGGAAAGCTTTGTGAGTGATGAAGCAAGGCTGCAGGTGTCTCTCTGTCTCTCGCCTTCTCTATTGTCCCCTTCCCTTTCAATTTCTTGCTGTGTCTGTCCAATAAATAAATAAATATTTAAAAAATAAAGAAAATTAGCATTTTTCCATGAAAACAACTCAATAAATTAAGATAACTAGTAAGATAGTAAAGCTAGGTCTGAGCAAAGTACCTAGATTATAGCATAGAGAGACACATTTACTGAAAGTACAGGTTAAGAATAGAGAGGACCTTTATTTTCCACCTTGAAAGATCAATAACAAAGCCACAGAAATACATGGAAAAGGTCACATAGAAATAGATATTCCAGAGTGGGAGTAGATAACATAATGGTTATGCAAAGAGACTCTCATGCCTGAGGCTCTGAATTCCCAGGTTCAATCCCCCACACCACCATAAGCCAGAACTGATCAGTGATCTGGTAAAGAAAAAAAGAAAAGAAAGAAAGTAATATATATTCGACAACAAGGAATAAAAAGGTCAGTACCCATGTGGTCAGGACATCAGTAGACTCAAAAAAGAAAAACCTCCTTTTGAAAAAAATAATAAAATCCAAATTAAAGCTGTAAGGTATGAAGCTATAATCTTGTGAACAAAGGACAGGTTGCACAAAACTCTTGGCATCCCAATCCCATTACAGGTTTGTACCAGCAACTATAATGGAAAATGAAGAATTAAAAACTATAATTCAGTTGAAAGTCACAGAGGTAAACTTCCAGATGAACACAGTACTTGTGGACACCATGTTGGACTACAGTCTCCAGAGTAACAGATACTGGGAGCAGATTCTTTAAGAACACTCCCCTTGCCAGCTCCAAGCCTATCAATTCTGTTCTTCACCAAACCTTGGGTATGCACAGCACTCTCACTAGTGGAATTGATATTTCAGCCACACTGCAGACCTAAACTTCCCACAACAAGACAGCAACTGAAAGAAAACCCCCAAATCAGAGAGCTATGTAAACTTTCAAAAGAGAACATCAAAGTTATATTACTGAGGGTGCTTACAAGAAGAGAAGTTTGATGGAAAAAAACTTCAGCCAAGTCAGAGAAATTATGAGAAAAATAATAGCAGAGATATACAAAAAATACAGTAGCTGAAATAGTAATGATTAATAATAATAATGCAAGAGTGGCAACCACTAGCAGAAAAACAAAGGTCAAAGTTGTGATCTGAAGCATAGAGTAGAGTAAAGCATTAAAAAAAAGGGGAAAAAATTAGTAGGGCAGCAGAGCTAGCATAAAGATTATGCAAATAGACTCTCATGTCTGAATCTCTCATGTCCCAGGTTCAATACCTTGCACCATCATAACTAAAAGCTGAACAATGCTCTAGAAAATAAAATAAAAGGAAAGACAAAAAGGGAAAATATCCTAAAGAGAAAAAAAAAAGCATAAAACAAATAGTATAAGAAAGTTATGGGACAATAAAATAATGACATTTGAATCACTGGACTGTCAGAAAGAGAAGAGAAAGTTAAAATGACAGATTTCTTATTTGAAGAAATAGTAGCTAGTAATTTTCCTCCAACTAAAGGAGATAATCAGGTATAGAAAGTTCTAAGTGTTCCAAATAAAATATATCTGACTTAAACTCATCCAAACCTAAGCTTGCTAAAGCAGTAATTAATACAGCAGAGATCAAAGATAGAGAATTTCTAAATCTTAACTATTTTGTCTCACTTTATGTCCTGCCACCTTCCAGACACCAAGTTACAGATACTATGACGATTCCATCCTAATTTCTCTGGGCAGATGATCTCACCAACGTGTCGTGGAACCTCACTTCTCCAGGGTGCTATCGCATTGGGAAAAGATAGAAACAGGTTGGAGGTATGGATTGATCTGCCTACACCCATGTCCAGCAGAGAAGCAATTATGGAAGCAAGAACTCCTACCTTCTACACTCCAAAAACAAATCCATCCTCCTGTGGGGGAGAAGTAATAGGAGGAAGAAGATAAGAGGGCTCTGAACTCCAGTTTCATTAGGACTCAGAGAGAGAGGAAGAGGAAGGAAAGGACATTCGGGTGTAGTAAGAGGGTTATGAATGGGTTGGAGAGGAAGAGAGAACTAGACCTAGAAGAAAAAGGGTGAAATTATGTACAAATGTAGAAAGAGATTGTATAGATGATAGTTAGCTCATGTCTGCAACCTTAGGAGAATTGCTATGGCTTGCAGTGGAAGGACTGGGGATTCAGAACTCTGGAGGTGGGAACTGTGTGGAATTATACCCCTGTTGACATGCAATTTTGTAAATCAATATGAAATCACTAATAAAAATTCAAAAAGAGAGAATTTTCAAATCATTAAGAGAATAGTCAACAGCCACCTGCAAGGAAATTTCCATAATACTATAAGCTGATTTCTCAACAGAAAATCCAAAGGCCAGAAAAGTCTGGCAAGATTCAGTTTTGAATGGAAAAGACCCTGGCTCAAGAATGCTCTATCCAGCTAGGTTGCCAAAGTTAAAGGAGTGATGAATACCTTTCCAGACAAAAAGTTAAAGAAAGAAACTATCAATATCCACCCCTAAAATAAATACTAAAAGAGATTTATGCAAAAGGAAAACACTGAAAGATCTTACCAGTATGGGGTAGATAAAAAAACAAAGGAAGCCATTTCATTTTCATTTTATTGCTTATTTTTTTGTAGTCATCATAGAGGAAAATAGTTATTTCAAGTTAATCAAAATGATCTTTCAAATGACCTTATGAAATTAAAGTAAAAGATGAAAATGAATATCCCTTAAAAAAGATAGATAACTTCTGGTTGTGTGGCTATTGAGTAGCAGCAACTGCAATTCACTCTCCCTGATCAACTAGGAATAGCAAAGAA
Organism: Erinaceus europaeus; assembly: GCF_950295315.1. Lineage (NCBI taxonomy): Eukaryota > Metazoa > Chordata > Mammalia > Eulipotyphla > Erinaceidae > Erinaceus > Erinaceus europaeus. The sequence goes on from NC_080162.1 coordinate 36,542,977, forward strand.
GATAGCCTGAGAACACAATGACATAATAGTAGGATTATGGGAGTCAGGCAGTAGTGCAGTGGGTTAAGTGCAGGTGGTGCAAAGCGCAAGGACCAGCAGAAGGATCCCGGTTCCCCACCTGCAGGGGAGTTGCTTCACAAGCGGTGAAGCAGGTCTGCAGGTGTCTATCTTTCTCTCCCCCTCTCTGTCTTCCCCTCCTCTCTTCATTTCTCTCTGTTGTATCCAACAATGATGACATCAATAATAACAACAATAATAACTGCAACAATAAAACAAGGGCAACAAAAGGTAATAAATAAATAAATAAATAAATAAATAAATAAATAAAAAGAGTAGGATTATATTGGGAACCCATCAAGTCACAGGTGAGTACAAACAAGTGGCTCATGGACAGAGAGAGGCTTAAGCAGATCTTAAATCTATAATATCTATAAATGTCTATGGCCTGAATTCACCTATTAAAAGGCACAGGGTAGGAAGATGGATCAGAAAACACAACCCAGCCATATGCTGTCTGCAGCAATCACACGTAACTCAAAAAAGACAAACAGAAAGTGAAAGGATGGAAAACTATCGTACAAGTTAATGGACCACAAATAAATGAATAAATAAAGGCATGAACAGCTATTCTTATATCTGACACAATAGACTGACACAATTCTGACACCATCTCTCCAGACAATACCTTTGGCCCACCTGCACGTTAGCTATTGGGCTCAGGCAAAAATTAGTGGAGTCATGGGCCCTTTAGAATATACCTAAAACAGACCTACTAACTTCTTCCAAAAAAGGAGACCTCAGCTCTCACCTGCTATATTTGTGCCTTTAGGTTCTAGATTATTAAACAATTTGTTCTTCTTTATATCTTAATACTATCTTAATACTTTTCAGACACCAAGTTACAGATGCTACCATAACACCAACCTTAATTTCCCAGGAAGAGGACCTCACCAATGTATCCTGGAACCCCATCTCTCTGGATCCCTGCCACATTATGAAAAGATAGAAACAGGCTGGGAGTATGGATCAACCTACCAACACCCATATTCAATGGAGAAGCAATTACAGAAGCCAGACCTTCTACCTTCTGCACCCCATAATGATTCTGGGTCCATAGTCCCAGAGAAATAATGAATAGGAAAGCTTCCAGTGAAGGGGTTGGGATATGGAACCCTGGTGGTGGGAAGTATGTGGAATTTTACCGCTCTTACCCTATGGTTTTGTCAATATTTTCCATTTTTATGTTATAAATAAATTAAGTCAAAAATAAAATAAAAATACTAAAAGATAGAGATGAACACTACTTAGTGCTCAGGGGATCCACTAACCAATAGGACTTAACAATTATTAACACAATTATTAACATCTATGCACCCAGTGAAGGTCCATCTAAATACATCAAACATCTACTTAAAGAGCTACAGCAATGTATCAATAGTAACACAGTAATAGTAGGAGACTTCAACACCCCACTCTCAAAACTTGACAGATCATGCAGGAAAATATTAATAAAGAAATGAGGGAATTAAATGAAGAAATAGATAAACTAGAACTAGTGGACATTTTCAGTGTCATTCACCCCAAGATACTGGAATACATATTCTACTCAAGTCCACATGAGATATTTTCAAGGATAGACCACATGTTAAGCTACAAAGACAATGTCAACAAATTCAAGAGCATTGAAACCATCCCAAGTATGTTCTCAGACCACAGTGTAATTAAATTAACACTTAACAACAAACAAAAAAAGTAGTAAAAGTCCCAAAATATGGAAACTCAACAGTACACTACTTAACAACTACTGAATCACAGAGGAAATTAAGGAAGAAATTAAAATGTTTAAGAAACCAACAAAAATAAAGACACAAGCTATCAAAATATTTGAGACACAGCTAAGGCAGTACTGAGAGGAAAGTTCATAGCCATAGAAGTACATATTCAGAAACAAGAAAAAGCTCAAGTAAACAACCTGACTGCACATTAAAGACTTAGAAGAGGAGCAAAGGAATCCTAAAGCAACCAGAGAGACTGAACTAACTAAAATTATGGCAGAAATAAATAACATTGAAAATAAAGGAACCAGGGAGTAGAGTGGTAGCACAGTGGGTTAAGCACAGGTGGTGCAAAGTGCAAGGACCAGCTGAAGGATCCCGGTTCAGGCCCTCAGCTCCCCACCTGCAGGAGAGTCGCTTCACAAGTGGTGGAGCAAGTCTGCAGATATCTATATTTCTCTCCCCTGTGGTACTATGTGAAAGCTTGGTAGAGCTTAGGGAAAACTCCCCCCATCCTTGGATGGAGGTCTGGAAAAGACACCCCCTTGTTAGCCTCTCTCATCAAGATGAATAAAGGGGAAAAAGTCTCCTAGACTCAGTTTTCCCTTGTAAGACTCTCAAGCCCACAGAAATCTCACAATTTCTCCCTGCTAGCAGCAGGCCACATGGCTGCCTGCCTTAAGGTTCATTTACTCAAAGTTCACCTCACCTTCTGATCACAAAGAAGAACATACCTTATTACACACTCCTAACAGTGTCCTTTGATGTCCTTAATTTACATCAAGCCTTGTTTATCTCCTCTCTATCTCACCCTACTGGTTTAACCTCTATGCTTCTCTCAAATGCCTTTAGATAATTAACTTGTTTGTATAATAGAGAATAATTGTCTCGACCTTTATGTATTGCATCAATTCTTGTCATACCAGCCCCCTACCATAGGGGCAAGCTGACCTTTAAGAAACCTGTAATTTCTGATGTATTTGAAAAATGTTCTTTGTTTAAATCTCTATATAAACCCAAGCCTACCCCCAAATAAAGGAGAGTGTTCGTAATTCTCCACAGTGCCTCTTGTCTATATTGCTGAGCCCTTGAGCTAGTGAGGGGGAACCGGTAAGCTTACCTTCCTGGCTGAGAGTCACCCCACATGAGCCCCAGCACTCCCCCTCTCTGTCTTACCCTCCTCTCTCTATTTCTCTCTGTTCTATTCAACAACAATGACAACAATAATAACTACAACAATAAAAAAACAAAGGCAACAAAAGATAATAAATAAATAAATATTAAAAGAAAAGAAAAGAAGGGAACCATACAAAAGATCAATGAAAATAAACGATGGTTCTTTGAAAGAGAAAACAAAATTGACACTTAGCTAGACTCACTTTAAAAAAAAAGGGGGGGGGGAACAAGACTCAAATAAATAGTACTGTAGATGAAAAACACCACAGAAATCCAAAGTACCATATGAGGCTTCTATGAAAAACTATTTGCCACCAAGCTAAAGAACCTGAAAGAAATGGAAGAATTCCTAGATATATACAAACTTCCCAAATTAAACAAAGAGGAACTAGAAAATATGAACAGGCCAATCACAGTCAAAGGAATTGAAACAGTTATTAAAAACCTTCCCAACAATAAAAGTCCTGGACCAGATTATTTTACAAATGAATTCTATAAACCTTCAAGGAAGAGTTAATAAATTTACTTTTAAAGCTTTTCCAAATAATTAAAGACACAGGAATACTATCTTCTAGCTTCTATGAAGCCAACATCACCCTGATACCAAAAGCAGACAGGAAAACAACCAAAAAAGAAAACTATAGACCAATATCTCTGATGAACATAGATGCTAAAATATTGAGCAAAATTGTTGCCAACAGGATACAACAATATATTATATATTAAAAAAAAATGTTCATCATGACCAAGTCAGTTTTATCCCAAGGGTGCAAGGTTGGTTTAATATATGTAACTAAATTAAAGTTATTCACCACACCAATAAAAGCAAGACCAAAAGCCACATGATTATATCAATAGATTCAGAAAAAGCCTTTAACAAATTCTGACATCTCTTTATGACCAAAACACTATAAAAAATGGGAATAGATGAAAAATTCCACAATATAGTGGAGCCCATATATAGCAAATACAAAATTGTGTTTACAGGATTAGGGGAGTGGTCTACAATAGCAGAGGGAGTCTAGTGAAAAGATACTGGTGGTTTTGGTGGTGGATGTGGTAACATATTTTGATGAAATGTGAAATTGTGCTTCTTAAACATGCATAGTCTTCTAAACAAAGTTGCTTCAAAAAGTTGCTTCAAAACTCTCAGAAAAAAATTTTTTGAAAAGAAAATAAAGGTTAAGAAACATGAAAGATGGAAATGATCTAACATATATGATTTTGGTATTCCAGAAAGAACAAGAGAGAATGGGGTAGAGGTAATGTCTGAAGAATGATGGCTAAGAATTTTCAAGGTAGATATCAATCCGAAAATGAAAGAAAGCCCAATGGGTTCCTAATGGAATAAATAAAAAGCAGCACTTACCTGCATATATCAAAGTGAAAGTATGGGATACCAGAGATTAAAAGAAGATCTTAAAAGCAGTAAGAGATAAAAGATGTTCAGATGAATAGACTAAAAGCAATTTCTCCACCACAAAATGGAAGTCAAAGGATTTTGTAGTTATAGCTTTGATGTGTTAAGAGGAAATAACTGTCAATCTAAGATTGTATACCCTGCAAAAATGTTTTCAACAACAAAGATGAAATAAATACATTTTCAGACAAATAGGAACTAAGATATTCTTTCTTTAAAGAAAACTCTTAAAATTATACATCAAACAGAAGAAAATAAGCCTAGAAGGAAAATCTAACAAACAAAAATAAATAAGCAAATAAATAATAAGAAGTGTCAAAATAATACCATTGTGTGGGGAAAATATAAACAGATGGGCTTAAAATGATAAAGATTTGAAAATATCTGCAGTTTGTATGACAAAATACAAATAAATATAGAATATATAGAGAGCTCTAGAACTGCATTTATTACATGTTCAAAACATTTAAAATATGCTAATAAACATATTTTCATAGTTTGGAATAATGTAGAATGGCATAGCAACTGTGGAGAATTAATTAGTTATTAAAACTTATAAAGTTGAAAGTGTGATTACTTTAAAACCCACTAATTTCCTGTTTAGGTTTTTATTTTTATTTTTAGAAAAGCTTCTTGAATTTGTCTAAAGAGATATGCATAAACAGTTTCACTGCAAAGGTGACAAAAATCGATAACAACTAAATGTGAGTGAATAAATAAGCAGTAGAAAATAAAATGTATTTTATTTATGGGAAGGACAGCCTATAGCAATCAAAATGAAATAATTCAATTTACATATGCCAACATGATTACATCTACAAAAACACAATGTTAAGTTTAAAAATTAAATTGATTGGGGGGCTGGGTGGTAACACAGCAGGTTAAGTACACATTGCACAAAGCTCAAGGATGGGCCTAAGGGTAGCAGTCTGAGCCCCAGCTCCCCACCTGCAGGGGGTCACTTCGCAAGTGGTGAAGCAGGTCTTCAGGTGTCTATCTTTCCCTCCTCTCTGTCTTCTCCTCCTATCTCAATTTCTGTCTGTCCTATCCAACAACAACAACAGCTATAATAGCAACAATAACAACTGCAACAAGGGCAACAAAATGGAAAAAATGGCCACCAGGAGCAGTGGATTCATAGTGCAGGCACCAAGCCCCAGTGATAACCCTGGAGGCAAAAAAAAAAAAAAATTAAATTGATTGTATACAACAAATGACATTCATGGCTTTAAACAGCTTAGAGAAAGTCCAAGCTCATCAGATAAAGAAGAAACTAAAAAAGCTGAGAAAGGACAAGGGACTGGCTCGTTTAACGGTGGCCTTTTTGGTCACTTTCAGGCCTCCCCATCAGCAGGAGCCCTAGTCAGGCAATCCTAGGATTCCCCTATAGATATGATGGGCATAAACCCCTAATAGACTCCTCTGTCCACCATCACTGGTCACTTCTATCAGGAACATCATAATAAGCCCTTCTGTGGGCCTCTCACCATGCCCTCACTATAAAGTAGCAATGGTAGGGACCATCTCACCTTCCAAAGGCTGGGTCAACCTACACTGCCACTCAAGGAAAACTGGTCCTGAAATGAGTGTAGCCTAGATTGCTCCCAACTGTGACCACAGGCTGTGAGCTCAGACTTACAGGGACTCAGAGGTCAACAGGTCCCTGTGCTAAATATGAATATACTGGGGCCCTGAATCAAACTGATGTAATAAGCAGTTAATTACATTTACATATTATCTTCAAGTTTGTGAGTAACTCTCTGCTAGTCCAGGTTTCTAGTTCTATTCTAAACTCTGACACCAACTTCCCAGACAATATTCTTAGCCTACCTACATATTAATTATCAAGCTCAAGCAAAAATTACTAAAGTCATGGGCCCCTAGGAAGATACTAAAATAGACTTGCTAGTTTTTTCCACCCTAAAAATCCCCATTTTTAGCTGCTCAATTCTTACATTTTGGTTCCTATTTATTAAACATTTAGTCCTGCTTCATATCTTAACTGCCTTTCAGCCACCAAGTTGCAGATGTTACTATGATTCCATCCTGAACTCCCTAGGCAGACAACCTCATCAATATATCCCAGAACCTCACCTCACCGGAGCCCTACTCCACTAGGGAAATACAGAAAAAGGCTTGGGTAATGGACAGACCTTCCAATGTCCATGTCTGCCATAGTAGCTAATATAAAGCCATTACTCCCACCTTATGCACCCCAAAAAGAATTTTGGTCCATATTCCCAGAAGGGGAGAAACATTAGGGGAAGATGACTCGAGGGATCTGAAACCCAATTCCATCAGGGCCCAGAGAGAGAAGAGGAAAAAAGCAAAGACATTTGGAAGTAGTAACAGGTGTAGGTGTGACTTAGAAAGGAAGAAAAGATAGGATTATGGAAAAAGCTGGGCAAAAATATAGAGAGACAGACAGACAGATAGAAATAATAGTCAACCCATTACTGTTACCTTGGGAGAACCAGTGAAGTTTCCAATGGAGGGAATGGGGACACAGAACTCTAGCGGTAAAAACAGTGTACTTATACCCCTGTTATCTTGTAATTGTGTAAACTAATATTAAATCACTAATAAAAATTAAATTGAATGGAGATCAATTCAGTATGGCATTTATATCCTTACTTTAAAGACATAAGAGGGCCTGGGAAGATAGCATAATGGTTGTATGAAAGATTTTTATGCCTAAGGTCCCAAGGTCGCAGGTTCAACCCCCAGAACCAGCATAAGCCAGAGCTGAGTATACTCTGGTAAAAAATAATAATTATATACATATTTATAATAAATAATATGCTATTATATATATGGTCACGTGGTGACTCATTTAAGTGCACGCCATACCATGCACAAAGACCTAGGTTCCTTTTAAGAGAAGTAAAGCAGTGCTGCAGATGTCTCTCTCTTATTCTCTATTTGTCCCTTCCCTCTCCACTACTGACTCTATCCAAAATATGTAAGTAAAATAATATTAAAATAAATAAAATAAACACAAGAAAATATTGTCTATTATAAGTAAATATAATGATTTGCAAAGAATGAGAACATAAAACAATTAGTACCTAAAATGTAAACTACATAATTGTCTTCTCTATTTATTTTGTTTTATATAACATGTAAAATATATGGCAATGTTTTATTTGTTTTTTTTATTTTTTCAAGTATCTATTTATTTGATAGAGACAGATAGAAGTCTAATGGGACGAGGGAGATATTGAGGGAGACAGTGAGAGTAATACACTTTCAGCACAGCGTCACCGTTCAAGAAGCTTCCTCTCCCTGCAGGTGGGGTTTATAGGCTTGAACCCAGGTCCCTGCACATTGCAACATGTACATTCAACCAGTTGCACCACCACCCATCTCTTTTATATGTTAAAGCTTAAGGGAAAATATGACAAGTTTTGATATTTGTTAACTCTGGATTATTGGGTTTTAGTGTATGTTTTTGAAGTTGCCTGTGCTTTTTTATTTTATTTTTAAAGGGGAATAGATAAAAGCTGATACATAAATTTTACCTTTCTCTGTGAACTCAAATGTGTAGGGGCAATGTCAAAAAATTATCAAGGATTGGTCAGAGGGAGATTGTATAATGGTTATGCAAACAGACTCTCATACCTGAGGCTCCCCAGGTCCTAAGTTTGATCCCCTGCACCACCATAAACCAGAGCTGAGCAGTGCTCTGGTTAAAGAAAAAAAAATTATAAAGGATTGATATTCAGAATTCTAAACAGAATTGTGGGAGTGGGGGATAACTACACATAGTCACAACAGGTGGGAAGGATGGTCATGGGAAAATGAAGCTGCAAGATTTGTGGGAGACCAGCAAGATAATGGGTACTGGTTAAAGAAATTGCTTCCAGATGTGTATGTGGTAGAAAGTTCTGAAGGGTTTTGAATAAAAAAGCAAGGCAGTCAAAAGATGCTACGATGAAGGAATGCTGTTTTATATATATGTTCTCCCATTTGTTGTCAACATGTATGCACATACCACAGAGGAAAATCTGGAAGGACATATACCTAAATATTAATGGTTACTGTCTCTCAACGGTGAGATAGTCACATTTTATTGTCTTTCTCTTTGCTCATCTGTATTTTCTAATTTTTCTGCAAAGGACATGCATCGCTTGCATAATTAAAAAAGCAATAAAAACTATAAATAATTAACACACTCTTTCTTTAGGACTTAAAATGGATGAATGTGTTTTCAATTCAGTTACTTCAAATATTTGCTGGATTCCTGGCCTTTGAAAGACACCATTGAAAAACATACATAGTCAGGGGGGTCTGTGGGGTGGGAAACTAATTGAGTCTTGTAGCCATGAAACTCTAGACCCTGGTTTCCAAACAGGAACCTTTTCTCTGCAGCACAGAGATGCCTTTTGAATCTTGTGCTAAGTTTGTCTGGGGGGATTAGTTGAATCACATAGCTCCTGACCCGGTGGGCACATGTGGACAACAGAGTTGGCCATACCCCTACCTTTTAGAAGTGGTGCTCAGTTTGCTCTGCCTACTGCTCCCACGAGACGTCTTTAGCCTTCTTCGAGGCAGCTCTTTCTTCCATCTTGGCTCAGATGCATGATGCTGGGGCATCATCCCTGGGGCTACTGTGCAGGAAAGCTGAAAATACCAGGCATGTTTGGAATCATGTTGTTCAAAGCCCTCATGAAGGGAACAACACAATAAGGTTCTCTTCCACCTTTTGCATCCCACAATGACCTTGGGTCCATACTCCCAGAGGGATAAAGAATAGGAAAGCTATCAGGGGAGGGGAGGGAATACGGAGATCTGGTGGTGGGAATTGTGTGGAGTTGTACCCCTCTTGTCCTATGGTTTCTGTTAATGTCTCCTTTTTAAAGTAAATAAATAAATAAATAAATAAATAAATAAGGTTCTCTCTTTCTGTATATAGATACCTATCTGGGGAAATCAAGGCAGAGATATACACCATCACTCACTTGTCTGGGGATTCCTGGACAGAACATTTTGGAATCATGCCTGGGCTGACTCTACAGAGATTTTCAGCATTAATTACAGATGATACCATGATGCCAACCCAACTATGGTCAGTTCCTGTTTTAATTGCTTTAGGGGGTGGTGGGTGAGGGGAAAGTCTAAACTGGACCTTGGATTCCACTCTTCTCAGGCCCAACCTGTTCATGAATCTAGCATGTTAAAAATGAAGAAAGTACTGGCACCAGCCTCTGTCTGTGTGAAAACAGCTACAAGGTTCTGGAGACTGTATTTGTCATATTCTGTGGCATTCAGCTAGAAAAGTCATGGGCCCCCTATAATATACCTATGAAACTTTTCCAAATGGAGACCCCAACCTTCATCTGCAATATTCTTGCCTTTAGGTTTATGATTAGTCAACAATTTCTTCTGCATAATATCTTAATTATTTTTCAGCCACCAGGTTTCAGATGATACCATGATGCCAACCCAACTCCCCTGGGCAGATGACCCCACCATGTGTCTTAGAGCCCCATCTCCCCAGATCTCTGCCCCACTAGGAAAAGAGAGAGAGAGGCTGGGAGTACACCCATGTTCAGCGGGGAAGGAATTACAGGAACCAGACCTTCCACCTTCTGCACCCCATAATGATCTTGAATCTATACTCCCAAGAGGGATAAAGAATAGAAAAACTGCCAAGGGAGGGGATTGGATATGGAGCTCTGGGGATGGGCATTGTGCAGAAATGTACCCCTCTTATCCTATAGCTTTGTCAATATTTCCATTTTATAAATAAAAATAAAAAAAAAAAGAATTGAGATTCTAACACCCTCCTCAAGTACTCTGTCCCCCACCACCACAGAGCAGGGCAACATCATTAATTACACTGTCCAAGTGCTGAAACATTCTCAAGACAGTGATCATTTAATTAGAGAGAGAAAACTCTTTTGAGAACCCACTGAATTTTCCTTTTTCCCATTGCTCCCAGAAATTTCAAAAATAGCTAGGATCTCAGGATAGGAGTTATAGCTGCTGAGTCCCCAAGACAAGGTCTCTCTCCTTCTAAGAGGTGAACTTTTGCCAGTCTATCACTTGATTATTGCGATTCTGACTTATAATTTTGAATTACTCTGAGATATTTCTTTTTTCTTTCTTTTTTTTATATTTCTGTTTGTTTGTTTGCTTGTTTCTATCACCTGACATTTCAGTGTTAAATTTTATGAGGTTATTTCATCCAGAGTCCTAGAAATAATAATTCTTTCCTTTTAATTTTATTTGCTGAGCAACAGACAGTGGTGTACCTGGTAGACTGAACATGTTGCAATGTTTAAGGATCTAGGTTCAAGCCCCCAGCTCCCACCTGCAGGGGAAGCTTTACAAGTGGTGAAGTAGTGCTGCAGGTGCCTCTTTTTCTCCCTCTGTCTTCTCTTTCCCTTTCAACTTCTCTCTATCTATATTAATAAATAAATAGAACATTTTTTTAATATTAGAAATGTATTTCCACATCACTTTCTTTGGTTTGGGAGTTTAATTTTGGCCTTTAGTCTCTCTAGTCCTATAAGGAATAGCCCCGGTTCCCCTTGAAAGAATGCTAGATGACATTATTATGGACAGCAGATGCTACAAGGGCTTGCTTCACCATTTCTCTACATCATGTGAGGTCTTGCTGACAATCAGACTCCCTTACCCCCAGGGCCCCAGGACCAAGCTAGAGATTACCTTCCATGTCTGTGTCTGCCCTCCTTCTGGGTATATGCTGGTCCATCTTCCTGACAATGCTTTGTTTACACCCTGGGCATCTGAACCCTCATTCCGAAGTCTGCCCCCAGGCAAGTGCAGTGCCAAGTACACAGAAGCGGCCTTCTCCTTCTGTTCCATGGGCAGAGGAAGGCTTCGGCTCACACAACACCATGTGAGCTGGGGTTCAGCCCTCAGTGAGGGGAAGGGACCCTGAGCCTCACTGCTCTCAGGAGTACCTGGGTGGTTAGACAAGGTCAGCTCAAACCTGCTTGGGGGTGTGGGGGCCAAGAAGGAGACAGACCCAAGGGAGCAGCAAGGATTGAGCCCTGCCAGACTCCCCAAGGGAAGATCTTCCTGGGCATTCTCAGGAGCTCCCAACTTCTTGTCAGGCACCCAGGAATTCAGGACACCCCCAAAGGGGTTTGCCCTAAGCAAAGCATTGTCCATATGGAGGGGTGAGAGGTCCTGGGTCTCAGCCTTCGTGTCCTGCGTCATGCAGGGGCTACACATGAGGGGAGGTAGGAAAGGGGCCGTCTCCCCGAGGATCTTACTGGTCAAGTCAGGTTCCCCAGTTGCTGGGGTGCTAGTGTCAGTCTTATCTTCCCTCTCCTCTCCCTGCACCCCCTTTCTCCTATCCCATGGCCTGGAGCAGCTGGGGTCCTCCTTGAAATCATCTGTTCTACCTAGGGCTGGAGCTGGCATTGGACTATGAGACATGAGAGTCCCCAGCCCTGACCCAACAAAAGGGTCCTCCTCAGACCACCCATGTCTGCACAGAGGGTCCTGCCCTTGTCCTTTGCTGACTGGCAGAGGTGACTCGGTTTCTCCCTGAGGTAACTGGAGGAGGTATTTGGGGGGAAAGGTCATGTCTGTCAGAGTGGCAAGGATGTCAGAAGTACTCTCAGGCAGACTCCTTGGCTTCTTCTCAGGACCATTGTCCTGCTCCTGAGTTGGAGGGGAGACAGCCTGCACAGGGCCCCCTGGAGCCTGCCCTCCTACTCCTGAAGGCTTGGGTTGATCCTTTCTACTCTCCTGCTCCACCTTCAGCTTCTTCCTCTCTGAGGGGAGTTTGTTCTCCACAGACTGGGTCTCTCCTGGGATCTCACTGGCCCTTCTAAGGATGCTTTGGGCCAATGGATCATTCTCCTTCTCACCCCCAGCACTATGGGTATCTCTTTCTGTGGTGGACTTGGGCAAAATCAGCCCAGGAGACTTGAGGTCCCCTTCTTTGAGAAGACCAGCTGAAGGCAGTTGACATCCCTGCTCCAGACTCTTCCCAGGAAGAAGCACAGGATTTTTGTTGCACAAATTGGGGGCTTCCCTGCAACAGAGGCTGGGTGGTGACACAGCCTTGTCCAACTTGGGCTGCTCACTGCTTTCTGCTCTGGCCACCTTCTCCCTCTGTTTGGCATGCTCTGCCACTGAGAAGCCCTCTGAGACTGCTGGGATTCCCCAAGGCCCTGGTCTGGCCCCCACAGCAATGTCCCTGTGACCAGGGGTGCTAATGTCCTGGGACAGAGCTGCACCCTGGCCTGTAGTCTCTTCTTGGAGAGGAGTTTCCAGCAGTGGCCTATTGCCTGCTCTGGCCTCCTTTGCCTTCTTGGCCCCATGGCGGCTGCTTTTCATTTTCTGATAGATTCTCTGAAATGTCTCATTTCCGTAAACCTGCCATTTCTCCTGGGAGAACATCTGCAGCTTCCTTGGGCTGCCCTTTTTGGCAATCGCTTTGCCTTTACTGGCTATCCCTTCTCTGGCAGGGGTTCTCTTTCCCTCTGGGTCTTCTGTAGAGGCCAGACTGTCCCCAGAGGGTGGACATGGCAAGTCCTCCACAGCAGCCTGTCTGACCAGGGCCCGGGGGTGACCACTAGGGATATCCACCCAGGTCAGCCCCAAGCGGCCACAGAGTTGGGCAGGAGAGGGTCTGGGGCTCAGAGGTTTCAGCTTCCTCAGACTTGAGTCCTGGAGGTCTGGTGGCTCTGGCCATGTCCTGGTGCCCTCAACAAAGGGTAGTGAGTTGCTTCTGGTGACGGGAACACATTCCATGGTGGTGGAGAGCTGTGTGGGCACAGAGTGGAAGAAGAGTGGCCGTGATCTATCCAGGGGGGCGAGGGTGGATCGGGTGGAGCAGAGGGCTGCAGGCCTACGACGGCCAGGCTCCAGAGCACGAATATCAAAATGGAAGGAGTCCTTGTAGGTGTAGGGCATGGGCAAGTCAATGCTGCCCTGCTTGGAGAGCACCGTCTTGCGGGGCCGCACGTTGTCCAGTTGCGAGTCATCAACTACAGCTTGGTTGTGTGAGATGAGCCGAGCAATGCGCTCCTCCAGCTGCTTCTTCTCTAGCTCCAAACTGGCCTCCCTCTCCCCAGGCCCTGCTCTGCGAGTCCCCAGGGTAGCATCCCCCTCTAACTCGGTGCTGTGCTCTGACAGGCTGTGCAGGGGGCTGCAGGGGGCCATGGGCTGCTCTATGCTGTCAGAGCGGGATAAGTAGCCCGAGTCAGTGCTCTCACACTTCCTTAGCCGTCCCTCTGTGGCTTTGGTGTCCCCAGGTCTCTCTAAAGATGTAGCTTGATGTTGCTGCAGCTGCACTGGATAAGACTTACAGGTCTGGGGAGACCTCTGTTCTGGGAGCTTCCATCTGCATGGTGTGCCAGCCAGGGGGGCACCAGGAGAAGGGGCCTCTCTGTCAGCACTGGTAGACCCTAAACAGGAAAATGTTTCTAACTTCATGTCAAGGTTCTTAGTCACAGGGGACAGAGAGTGCCCAGTACCCTGGACACCTGGAGTAAGAGGTGTCTCTGGTAGTGCCCCCTCACCTGGACGTTGGCTCTGACTGTCCCCCCTGCCATCAGCTCTGGCCTTGTCTCCCTCATCCAGGATGGGCCCCCCACTGCCATCCAATTCTGAGGACAGACGAGAATTATTGAGGTGTGTCTGGGTGCGCCGATGCTTGTACAGGTTGCTCTGAGTCTTAAAGGCGATGCCACAAGTGGCACAGGGAAAGGGCCTCTCCCCTGTGTGGGAGCGGATGTGCTTCTCCAAAACACTTGGCTTTAGGCAGTCCCGGCCACAGTGTGGACACAAGTATTTACCAATGTTCCTCATTTTGCCTGGGCTGCCCAGTGTGGGCCCCAAGCTGGGTGACAAAACAGGCAGCGCACCCACAATGTTTACAGTAAGTGTGGAGGGTTTCCCCACTTGAGTGGGCCCAGGCCCTTCAGGCTGCAGCAGAGGACTGAGAATGAAGGGCACATTACCCCCATCCAGGCTGCCCGTCACGAGAGGAGCACGAGGCTGGAGACTCCCAGGAGGCACCGTGTGGTACAGTGGGATGGGCAGGGCCTTCAGAAACACAGCAGGAGCTAGGCCTTGCTCTGGTGGCAGGATGACATGGCCCAAGGTCAGGTGAGGTGAGGCCTGTCCACCTGGGGCTTCTGGAGGGGCAGGAGCAGGAGCTGGTTGGTCTCTGGCAGGTGAGGAAGGGCAGGTGAGTTCTGGGGCCTCCATCCCACGTCATCTGGGAAACTTAGGGTAACAGGCAACCTGCAGGTAACAACCAGACTTTACCCTGGGTAGTTCTTATCAGACAGTAAACTCTTCCCTGCCCCTCCTATCCCCGCAAACATCTCATCAACCTCATTGATACCTGACAACAGGCCCCAAGGAAGGTAATCTTTCTCCATATTAGGAAAAGAGAAACTGGTTAGTTTTGCCCTCTAACTCATTTCTTTGGCAGAGTTGTTGCCATCATCCTCCAATAGTCAGTACAGGTGCTATGCTGTAGAAGCACTCAGAAAATGTGTTGGTTCATGAAAAGTGCAGCTCAGCCTGGTCTTCAGAGTTCACGGTGGTTTCATACACTTGGGCATATCTTTTTCCTTATCTGGGACTCAGTTTCCAGATGTGTAAAATGGACAGGGCCTCAGTGTCTCCCTGTAGCCTTTCCTGTTCTGGGGCTCTGAACCTCTGTTGCTGGAGAAGAACCTGCAGGGAAGAACACAAGATTCAGCAAATGAAAATACTCTGATAGGACTCCTGGCTATGTGTGAACAGAAGGTGGACAATGAGCTGAGGAGACAGCATAATCTTTATGCAAAAAGACTTTCATGTCTGAGGTGCCAAAGGCCAAAGGTTCAGTCCCTAGCATGACCATAAAACAGAGCTGAGCAGTGGTAAATGTATCTTTACAAGCATGTATCTTTTGTGAAGATTTCTTTTCTTTCCTTTTTTTTTAAACCAGAGCACTGCTCAGTTCATGCTAATGGATTAAACCTGGGACTTTGGAGCCTCAGGCATGAGAGTGTCTTTGCATAACCATTACACTATTTATCCCCGCCCAGCATGTATCTTTTATATAAGTATGTCCCTACTCTAACATGGGTATATATTGAAACTATTGTGAATTATTTATATGAAATCCAAATATAGTTGGGTATCCTATACTGTATCTGATCATCCTGCAAATAAGAGAAAAAGAGAAAAAAGGAGGAAAAGAAAAGAAAAAAAAGCTTTAGAATCAAGTATGAGTCTGTTCAAAAGTGGAGCTGTCCCTCTTTGGAAGACTGTATGGACAGCCCTTAAACAATAAAAACGGAATTACCTTATGATCCAGCAATACTACTCTTAGGCATTTATCCAGTGGACACTCAAACACTAATCAGAAGAGACATGCACCCCTGTGTTTATAGCTGTATTATTCCCAATAGCCAGAGTGGAAGCAGCCTAAATGCCCATCAACAGATGACTGGCTAAAGAAATTATGGAATAGGGTTGGGTGGTAGCACAGCAGCTAAGTGCACATAGTATGAAGTGCAAGGATGGGCATAAGGATCCCGGTTCAAGCCCCCGGCTCTCCACCTGCAGGGGGGGTCACTTCACAAGTGGTGAAGCAGGTCTGCAGGTGTCTGTCTTTCTCTCCCCCTGTCTCCCCTCCTCTCTTGATTTCTCTCTATCTTATCGAACAATGACAACAATAATAATAACAACAACAAGGGTAACAACAGGGAAAAAAATTGGAAAAATGGCCTCCAGGAGAAGTGGATTCATAGTGCAGGCACCAAGCCCCAGCAATAACCCTGGAGGCAAATAATAATAATAATAAAAATAAAATAAAATAAGAAGGTATGGAATATATATTCTGTAGAAGACTACTCTGAGATAAAAAAAGATGATTTTGTGTCCTTTGGAAAAAAAAATAGATGGAACTAGAGGTGATTTATACTTAGAAAAATAAAAGTAAAGAGATGAAAGACAACTACAAGATGGTTTCACTCATATGTGTAATCTAGAGATCTGATTTACAAGGATTTGACAAAAAAAAAAAAAAAACCTCCAAACAAAACAGAAGCAAGCCAACTGTAAGACTTGTGAGAACTATGGTGGTTACCTACTAGAGGTAAGAAGGTAGGGATACAGAATTTTGGTGGTGGATTTGCTGTGGAACTATACATTATAATCTTACAAACCATTAATAACACATTAAAATTATTTTTAAAATATTATCTTTTATTACAGAGTAGTATTCTACGGGATACATAGCCCATAACTTCTTTAGCCAGTCATCTGATGATGAGCATTTAGGCTGCTTCACTATGGCTATTGTGAACAAACAGCACAGCTATGAACATAGGGGTACATATGTCTCTTCTAAAAACAAAAAAAATCAAAGCCCCTTGAGGTTCAAAATCAAGACACAGTCAGTTCTTTCTCAGACAGGGGGAGAAGCTGGGCAAATGCTAGGCAAGGGACCAAGAAAGACTTCACCATCTTTCTCCAACCATAGGAGGGAAAACCAGATGTCAGGGGGAAATGTTGGAAAGCTTTGTGACTGTATAGTTGAGGATTCCCAGATCTCTCATCTTACACATCCCCTACCCTCAGATCTCCACAAACATTCCAAGCATCTCAGTTAAAAAATAAATAAATAAATAAATAAATAAATAAATAAATAAACCCAAATTCCAACCTTCAGCATACTGAGTTTCCAAGCAGAGTAAGGTGGAAGTAGTGGAATGATACAGGCTCCTTTAGATTCACATAGGTTTGTAAGTGCTGACTGTTAAGTTTTCAGGAATTTTTCAAGCCAATTATTAAGCACAACCATAATTAGAAGAATCTTACAAAATCCTACAATGATGTAATCTTTGAAAAAGCACTACAATTGAATTTCTACAGAAAAAATGAAGTGAAATCCTTCTCTCATGCTATATAGAAAAAATAATAATAATTAAAAACGGACCAAAGACCCAACTGTGAGAATTATAATAACAAAAATCTTAGAAGAAGACATAGATCTAAATGTTCATAACCTTGGAATTGGCAATGAGTTCTTAAGTGTGATATGAAAGTAAAGAAATAAAATTGTAGGTGAGGACTATGTTGCTTCCCAACATTCTGCTCACTGGTACATCAGGAGTTAGAAAAACAACTCTAGGCAAAGAACTTGCAACAAGATCATGACTGAAATACACTAATGTGGGTGATTTAGATTGAGAAGTCTGATCAACAGATATCATGGACTCTGGCAAAATGACTTCTCCCAAGAGCATGCTGAAAGATGGACAGATGATTGCATAAATCCTGAAGGTCATGGGGATTAGAGAATCTGAGCCAAGAGTTATAAATCAGATGTTGGAATTTGCCTTCTGATATGTGACCACTATTTTAGATGATGCAAAAATTTATTCAAGTCATGCTAAGAAAAATACTGTTGATGCAGATGATATAAGATTAGAAATGCAGTCTTACAAATTAGTCTTTTACTTCTCCTCCCTCAAGAGATACTTTACTAGATATTGCAAGGCAAAGAACTCAGACCTGTTCGTCATTGATCAAGCCATATTCAGACCCTCAGTTGCCACCTGACAAGTAGTACTTGACAGCTCCAAACTATACACTTAAATCTTCACACACACACACACACACACACACACACACACACACACACACACACACACACACAGCATCTACTTCTGCCGGAAGAAAAACAGTTCCAAGGTTGAGTGTTGGTTCAGTTACTAGTAGGCCAAGTAACCTTACACTTGCCATACCAATGCCTCAAACCATGTCTGTTTCAACTCAAGTAGGTTTTTCATTGTCCCTTATAGGCAAAGGTCTTCATTGCCCCTTATAGGCAAAGGTTTACAGTGCAGATGCCCACTGCACAGGCCCCAGCTGTAAAGGCATTGATTCCTACAACACCAGCAGTTTAGAATGTTCTTATTAATTCATCATTAACTGGGTCCAAAAACAATGTTATTACAGCAAATGTGAGATCATCACAAAATGCTGCCAATGAATAATCCGATGCCTTCAAGACTATGTGAAGATGATGATGATGATGACAATGACTATGATAACATATAATCTAGTCTTGATGCATATAACATGTATACTTAGTCTTCATTGTATTGATTTAACATGCATGATGGATGTCTTCAAGTTCTGTTAAGAAAAGTTGAGTGGCAGTTAGTGAGTAAATATAGTTACTATGCTGCTAGATTTTTTTTATGGGGTTGATAATTAGTGATTTTCTTTATTAGCCTTTAATTTAAAAAGTAAAGTTTTCATTGACCAAAATAAAATGAAAGATCTCTCTACTTTAAGGCCCTGGTCACACAACCTAAGAGTTTTTTAGTTCAAAAGACCCTTGGGATATCGTTTCTCCTGAGTCCCTTCCCGTTTTCTAAAATCCATACTTGGCACAACTAAATAAAGGATCCAGAAATCACACCCTTGGAAAAAATTGATTAAAAATTTATACCAGCTAGCATAATAGAGTAGTAATGGGAAATATCAGTAGTGTTGATAAAGATGTAACCAAAAAAAAAAAATCTGGAACGCAGGACCAGGTGGGGGTGTACCCATTAGAGTGCACACATTGCCACATGCAGGAACCTGGGTTCAAGGCCTTGCTCCCTACCTGCAGGGAAGAACCTACATGATGAGTGAAATGGTCCTTCAGGTGTCTCTCTCTCTCTCTCTCCCCTCCCTCTCCCCTCTCCCTCTCTCTCTCTTCCTCCTTCTCCCCTCTCCCCTCTCCTCTCTCTCTCTCTCTTTCTCTCTTCCTCTGTCTCTCTCTCTCTCTCTCTCTCTCTCTCCATCCCCTCTCAACTTCTCAACTTCTCTTTGTCTTATCACAGAAAAAGAAACGGCGGGGGGGGGGGGGGGAACAGAAATGACCATGAGAAGCTGTGGTTCATTGTACAGGCACCTAGAACCAGTAATACACTGGCGGTAATTTAAAAAAACAAACAAATAACAACAACAACAACACACACACACACACACAAACAACCTCTTAAACTAGAAGCACTAGAACTGAAACTGATTGCAGGTGGTAATGTGAAATGTCAAATGATATTGTCACTGTGAAAAACAGGTTGGCAGCTCTTCAAAAAATTATACATAGGATATCATATTATCCAGAAACTCCACTTCCTAGTTTACACACAATAGGGTTAAAAACAAAACTTGTACATGAATGCATACACATGAAAAATGGAGACAATAAAAAAACTCACCAACTGATGGATGGATAAATGAAATGCAATGTGTCTAAATAATAGAATATTATTCAAACATAAAAAGAAATGAAGTAGTGATCCATACTTCATTATAGCTGAAGCTTGAAAACATGATGCTAAGAAAAAGAAGGCCAATTCTAAAGGCCACAGATTATATGAGTCTATTTATCAGGAAAACCCAGAGTAGGCAAATTCATAAAGCATATAACAGATGATGTGGAAAGAGAATGAGTAAGGGCTTACTTGAGCATAGACCTTCCTTTTGTAGTGATGAAAATGTTGCAGATGGTAAAAAATTAAGGAATTTCAGGCATAAAGCCTTGGGGGGGCACACACAGAGAAAGGTACACACAGAGAAAGAGAGCGAAACTAGTTAAAGGTAATGGCTGCACAAAAATATGAAAGTACTACAGGTCACTGAATTACAGAATTTACAATAGTCAAAGTGATGAGTATAATGTTTTGTGAATTTTACTTCCATTTTGTCAAGGTAACTAAGGCTCAAAACTCACTCTTTCCACAATATTTATTACGTTCTACTATTATCAGTGTTCTGTAGCTATTTAAACTGATTTATCAGTTTGGTGGGGATATTAGACCCTGATACGGCACTCCATCTCTTCACAACTTCCAGCTCAATAATGTCATGTTCATGTCTTGTAATCAGCTGTGATGGAGTATTTACACTACAGAACTTGGCAAATGCTATAACTCAGTCATTTTTTCTCATCTTAAGACCATCTCCTCCATTCTTTGTTCCTAATAAAAACTGTCTAATATTATGGATCTCATAAGAGACGCTACCAAGCCTTGAAAATGCCATGACTTTATCATTATTTGAGGAGAAACTTAAAAGCAGAAACCTTTAGCAATTCACAGGTAGCTACTAGAATTTCTAAGCACTGATGTGCATGGAAAACAAAGGTTTCTTTCAAGGCCATTTTTCACTAGTTGAGGATTTTCAAGTTGCTACCCCAGGGAACAGAGAGAGAGCCTTGCATTCAGCTTGCTGGTGATGTGCTTTGAGATAGTTCTCTTAGCTCTGAGAACAGGTCATTAGGGTAGAGCTACAGGAGGATCAGATGAAATAACATCTGTGGGAACACTGTGTTGTACCAAGTGAAATGAGCACCTATCTTACTTAAATTTTCAGCTATACGTCACAATATTTTGAACTATTAGCTAACAATTCCTCCCCCACCCTAGTTTTCCTCCTACCCCTTGTCTTTTCTCCCATCAGTCTGTGCAACAGGCTCATTCACTGCCTCTGGGAAAGGATGCTGTCTCTGATTGGATTCCCCAGGAAAGGGTGCTATTTGGGAGGTGATTCTAGGAAACACTCGTGGGAGAGTGAGTGATGGCAGCTATATAAGGCGTGTGTCACGAACCAAGCTTCCACTGTGGGCAAATGGAGCTTGATCGGCCAAGAAATACCAAAAGATGTTATAGGCCGTTCGCCTCGGTTACTCTACCTGGGGGCTGCTCCAAGGAACAGCTTTATCCTGGCAAGTCCTGCTAACTCAACGCATGCATGGGGGAGCTCCAGTGATCTTCAGAAAGTCATTATGCACAATGGCGTTGTTCACAGCTGGCTTCAAAATAGTAAATGTAGGGGAAAATATGGGCAGGGCTTCCACAGGGGTGGCTATAGTTGAAACAAAGTAAGGACATCCATAAACCAAAGCCTGAACTGCAAGGCTCAGATACAATGAGTATAAGTAGACTTCCCTAATCTTTGGGTGAGTATAGCCCCAAATTGAGGACTGACCTCTAGTGGAAGAGAGTAAGAAGAGAGGGATGAGTCCTATAGTTGAGAATAGGATGAGAAGTAATGTTGGCTTCCCTTCCCTAGGGCAGGAGAGACCCCTATGGAGTGTGGTCAGGTCAAAAAGACCAAGAAGCCCATGGAATCCAGTGCTATTCTAGAGTGAATACTAGAATACTCTAGGAGGTTGAGAGTTGGCAGAAGAATGTCAGAGGAGGGCAATGGGACACCAGGGAAGTCTAAGCAGAAACTACCTAGGAAGCTAAAACTGAGCACCATTGTTCCCCCCAGATTAGCCTAACCTTGAAAGTGAGAGGAAAAAAAAAAAAAAAAAAAAAAGCCCAGAGCTGACTGCCTCTGGTGGGAGAAGCAGGCTTCAAAAGAGACATTCCAGGGGGAAAGTGCTATATTTCTGATACACCTGTCACAATTATTATTTTGCTGTCTCTGCAGACTGTTGTGTAATCACAGCAAAACTAAAGACTTAGTAGCAGCTGATCCCTGCTGGTAAGATAATGAGCCAACTAACACCTTCCTCCAGGGAGATAGCGCTTTTCTCAGGAAAACCTCCAAGGGCCACAGCTAATTTTTCTCACTCTGAATCAAGAAGGTGGCAAATTATATCATCACTATTGAACTCATGGGGAAACTGAGGAACAAGACTGGGAGGTACAGCTCAGTGAAGTCCACCTAGTTAATTAGACTTAAGGTCAAAGGTCTTTCCATCACCATAAAAGAACTACCAGGTGAGGTAGTAAGTATCCCATCACCCAGTATACCATGTATAAGTGTGTACAACAAGGTAATAGACCTATAGTCAACTTTATGCTATGATGTTTTACAAGTTTTGTAAAGTAAAAGAAAAGGAAGGAGGGAATCATATCACTATCCAATGAGTCAAATACTTACACACGGATGTTTAGAACAGCTTTGTTCATAAATGACCTAAAGTGGGGGAGTAACCAAGATGTCCTTCAGTAGGTAATAGGTAAATAAATAAAGTGTGCAACATCCAGACAATGAAAAGTTATTCAGCACTAATAGTTCACTTGGGTAGTGTGCTTTTTGTCACATGTACAACTCAGGTTCAAGCTCAGCCCCCACTGCAATGAAGGAAACTTCAGCACTTTGGTCAATCTCTCTCTCTCTCTCTCTCTCTCTCTCTCTCTCTCTTTCTCTCTCTCTGGCAGAAGCAGAGAAAGAGAGAGTGATAAGGAGGTGCTATTCATAATTATAAGAAATAAGTTCTCAAGTCATGAAAATGGAAAGGAACCTTTAGTGGATATTATTAAAGGAAGTCAAACTGAAAAAGGCTCTTCCTAGTTCATTTCCAACTCTATGACATTTTGCAAAAGACACCACTAAAGGGTCAGTAAAAGGATCAATGGTTGCCAGGGCTGGGGTATGAGGAATGAATGGGTAGAGCACGGGAGAACTTTAAGCCACTTGAAGTTACTCTATACGATATGGTAATGTGGATACATGCCACCATACAATTGGAAAAGAAAGAAGAAAAAGGAAGGAGGAAGGGGAGGGAGGGAGGGAGGAAGGAAGGAAGGGAGGGAGGGAGGGAGGGAGGGAGGGAGGGAGGAAGAAGGGAAAGAAAGAAAATAGGATGTGCAGCACCAAGAGTGAACCTTAATTTCAACTTTAATTATATGCAGGAGTGAATCTTTCCAGAAAATAAAAACAGCTCAATAGACTGGCTCACATTCCCCAATAAAGAAATTAAAAAAAAAATACTTGCTCACTTAATTATGGCCTTTTTGGCCATTGTTAGGCCACCCTATCACCCAATGTCCTAGATAGGGAATCCTTGGATTCCCTTACAGGTAATATGGGTCTAGACTTCTGATAGATTCCTCTCTCTACCATTATTGGTCACATCCTTTGGGAACATCATTATAAGCCCTTTTGTGAGTTTCTTCAGGACCATAACCTCACTATGAACTAGCAATGGCAGGGACTGCCCCACTCCCTGAAGGGAGGCTGGGTCCTTCTACTCTGCCACTTGAATAAGGCTGGTTCTGAAATGAGTGCAGCCCAGAATATTCTCAGCTGTGACTATAGACTATGAGCTCAGTCTAATAGGAACTCAGAGGTTGTACAGGCTCCTCTGCTAAATTTGAATAGATATGGGCTCTGGTTTAGATCACTGTGGTAAACAATTAATTGCATTTATATATCTTCTTCAAGTATGTGAGAAACTCTCTGCCCTAATCCTGCTTCCTAGTTCTACTCCCAACATTGACATCATCTACTCAGACAATATTTTTAATCCACCCTCATATTAGATATCAAGCTCAAGCAAAGATTATTAAGACATAGGCTTCTAGGAACATTCCTAAAATAGACTTCCTAGCTTCCTTCTACCCTGAGGTCATCTGCTCTATTACTACTTTATGGTTCTTGTTTAGTAAACATTTCGTCCTGCTTCCCAGCTTACTGCATTTCATTGACCAAGTTCCAGATGCTACTATAATTCAATACTTAATCACTAATAAAACAAAAATAAAGTATTAAAATAATATTAATGCCAGAAGCAAGAAGAAGAAGAAGAAGAAGAAGAAGAAGAAGAAGAAGGAGAAGGAGAAGGAGAAGGAGAAGGAGAAGGAGAAGGAGAAGGAGAAGGGGAAGAGGAAGAGGAAGAGGAAGAGGAAGAGGAAGAAGAAGAAGAGGAAGAAGAAGAAGAGGAAGAGGGGAAGGAAGGAAGGAAGGAATGAAGGAAGAAAGAAAGAAAGAAAGAAAGAAAGAAAAAGCAGTAACTGCCTTTTGTCAGATTCTAGGGGATCTAGAATAGTCTTAGAGAACATACTGCCTGCCTGGGGGTTACCATCTCCTTGAAAACAAGGTCTCCTCCCTATGGCTACTTCAAGACTCATAATGTCAGATACATGTTCTCATCACAGTTTCTTCCTACTTGGTGATGAAATAGAATCTGATTAAATAAATTGAGATACCTGAACAGGCAGAGTTTATAACTCAAACCCAAAACTCAGTTAACTGCTGGGAGGGGCAGCACAATTTTGGCAGGTGGTGGTGGCAGAGAGTAGGGCAGAAGAGCCTCTGAAGCAACGGCTTATTTTTCATACACAAAGGATATGGTTTCCCTACGTACAGTCAACTGGTTCTAGGTGTTGGGGGGGGGAAGCCTAGTACCCAGGTGACACTACCAGGTGGGCAGTTGACCAGTTACATACAGTGGTGCTAAAAGCGTAATGAGGTGGAAGAAGGCAGGCCCTGTGAATTTATGATGCACCTCCATTATGGGTCAATATGTATACAGAACCAGCAGCCCCTAACTCCATTTGCTGACCATCCTAAATAATAGCCAACTTCTTTCCACACCCATATAGCCCAAAGACCTTTCTCATCCCATGGGCAGCAGACCCCTGGAATCTTTGGTGAAAAGTCAGGATTTAATTCCAGTTTCAACACTTGACCTGAACATGACCTCAACAGGTTCCCTTAACTTCAGAATTCTTATTCATAAAATGGAACTAAACACTGGGGGCGGGGGTGGAGGTCAACAAACACTAGGCAAGTACTTGTCACAAGTGAACCTTTGGCCTCCAGAACTGTAAGAGAATACATTTCTGTTGTTTTAAAACCCAGTTTGTTATAGCACATTCCTAGGAAACCTTTCATAAACTGAAATGCTGTAAGGCAAAGAATCAATTGTCATTAATTTATATAGGAATCGGAGCTATACTCCTATAATTTTATAATCTTATGAATCACTATTAAATCACTAATTAACAAATAAAAAATGAGGGCTGAGAGGTGGTGCACCCAGTTGAGAACACACACTGCCAAGCATAAAGATCTGAATTTGAGCTCCCTCTCCCCACCTGCAAGGAGGAAGTATCAGGAATGGTACAGCAAGTCGGTAGGTATTTGTCTATCTCTCTCCATCTCTATCTTCCCTTCCTCTTTCAATTTCTCTTTATCCAGTCTAATAAAAATGAGGGAGTGGGGGCTAATGGCCATAGAGAGCAGTGGATTCATAGTTCCAACATCGAACCCCAGCGATAACCCTGGTGGCAATAGATAAATTAAATAAATAAATGTGTGATATATAGAGAATGACAAAAAATAAATAAATAAAACATTTTAAGAACCCACCCAGGAAGTGCAGAATGGAACCACACATTGTAATGAAATTTTCCCTTTTTATCTTTTCCAAGCCCCTTGGTCCCTCAGTTTGTTTAAATCAGTAAGAATGTCTACAGACTCAAAGCTCAGAGAGCTAACTCTTCTATAGTGGCTACTGTATGCTGGTCATGGTGCTTTTGCATTATGTGAGCTGAAATGTCACCTCATACATCCCATCAGGAAGACACTGCTTTCCCTCCATCCGGGAAAACAATGCAACATGAGATAGTGATAGTGGTCCGAAGTCAACATGGTAGGAGTGTCATCTTTAAAAAAAAGATATTGATGGAGATAGCAAGTTAGGGTTTGGTTTCCAACATGAAAATTATCATTTCTGATAAGGATCTTGAGAGCAGATATTATGTTTGAGAGTAAAAGGTTTCTGAGATTTGCCTTCTCTTTTGCCTTCATGTCTACAACTCCAGGTGAGATGTGTGCTCAGATTCCCATGGAAGATAGAGAGCCCCTTATTCAAATAGTCACAATAAAGACATGGGTCCAATAAATATGAGCTATCTATGAATAGTGTCCTCCTCCAGTCTCAAAATGAATGTAGATGTCCTACTCCCCAATATCTATGGATGTGATCTTTGAAGATAGGGCATTTGTAGGTGTAATTAAATTCTCAAGATAAAATCACAGTGGTGCAGTGTGGGCTATAAATTCAGTGACTCTTATCTTCATAAGAAGGCAGAAGGTAAGCCTTGTAGGATGGCCCACCACAAGCCTAGGAGCCATGAAGCTACCCCAAGTGAGAAGAGGTAGGATGGACCGTCTCCTAGAGCCTACAGATGGAGATAGCCCTGCCCACACCTTGAGTTTGGATTTCTGGTTTTCAGAAACATGAAAGAGTGCATTTATGATGTTTTAAGTACCCATTTTTTAGAAAGTTCCCATAAAACTCTTTGCAAGTTAAGGAAGTACCATTAATTTTTATGAAAATTTTTTTAGTGTTTTCAGACCACCCCCGCCCCGCCACCAGTAACCTACCAAATGATACCAAATAGTATACAAAATCTTAAAGTCACAATGCTGTGTGATAAATACACAGGCTGAAGAATGAAGTTTTGTTAAAAGAACTCAATGGGTCACTCTTGCTTCTTGGGACACCACCACCTCTGGAATGACCTCTGAAGAACCAAAACCAATACTCAGTGATTACTTTTTTCTTTTTTCTTTTTTCTTTTCTTTCTTTCTTTTTTTTTTTTTTCATAAAATCAGGCATTGTCATTAGGTCTCTTCTGATTAGCTATAGCTAATCAATAGAAAACAATTAGGGTTGTCTGTGAGGTACATGGCATGCCATGAACTTTGTATTGTGTGACAGTGGCTCCAGTGCAAGAATAGATCCTGCCGTTGTCCAGTCCTGGATAATGGGGAGTCAGAGACAGCCCAGATGAGGAAGACCAGTAGCAATACTAGGTTTCAACCAAGAGAGAAGGGAGATAGGAGTTGGGGTGATGCCAGGGTGGGCCACAATTCTCCCTGAATGACACTGTAAGAAAACACTGGAGTAAGACAAGCATCCCTGTTGCTATGCTTCACATTGGTTTGGTCTCATCCCCCCTCCTCTGGGAGATTGTGATTTAGCCCCTGCTAGTTTAGTGCTTCCCCTTCTCCCCGCCCCCTACCCTACGTACTTCTGGGGTTCCTGCTGCAGCCGGGAGGAGAAGGATGTGGGACAGATCTGTGTGGTGATTAGTTTAGGAGTCCCTCTCTGCTGCCGGAGGAGAAAGACAGAGAGCACATGTTTGCCCGCTCGTGAATAAAGATTAAATTGCGTTCTCAGCTCAGCCGTGTGTCTCTGGTCATCTCTGTTACCCACCCGTGAAGCCAGCCCCAGTAAAAACAACATATGGTGCTCCATGTGGGACCTAACCTGTGCAACCCCCAGATAAGTGAATCCATTATGGGCTGCTTTTCTGACTGTGAATAGGTTTCCAAAGGCCTCTGCCCTTTCTTCATGAGACTGTTTCTGTGTTTCTGGAACATTTCTCTCTGGTTTCTGCCTGCCGCCCGCCCGCAGGAACCGGCTCCCCGCCGCGTGGTGCGGGGCATTGGGCATGGGCTCCCTCCACGCTGCTCGGCCGCCGAGAGCAGGGCAGCAGGCACGGTGGGCAGGGCTGCAGCCCATCCTGACCGCCACCCTGGGGCACCTTGGCCCGCGCCTTCTGCAAGGCCAGCCCGCCCGCCCTCCTGCTATAAAGTCTGGACAGATCCTGGAACACCCGGAGACCGCGGGCTCCCTGCCGAAACTGGGCCCCTTGGCCGAGATCCCCAACTCGGCTCTGAAGTCAGAAAAGCTAGAATACACAGAGATTCCTGCAGAGATTGCTACCTACAATTCCTGGAGCTGAAGTTGGGCAAGAAGCCACCGCTGGACAACACACTCCCTGAATGGCTAAGACAGTATAGATCTAAACTCATGTTTAAAATGACATGTCTTCATAACAAAAGTTTTCCTCCTTGTGTATTGAAGACCATATTTACGTGTGTGTTTAAAGTTTGATAAACATTAACTTTAAGGTTAAAAATGTAACTTTAAGGCTATATTCTTACCAGACAGAGTTAAATGAAAAAGGTTTTCAACATAGTTCTCATAAAGGTAAAATTAAGTTACATTTAAAGTCTGAGTTAAAAATTAGTTAAAAATCAATATATTTTAATTAAGTTAGTCTAAAAAAAAACCTGCGAACACCTAGGGTGTGTCTCCATCTTCAATGGGTGTAACAAAAGGTTAAATAGACTTGTTGATATGTAAAAATCTCGAATCCTTCTCAATTAGAAATGGTAGATTACACAATGGTTATGCTAATGATTCTCATGCCTTAGGGTTTGTTTTTTTTTCCATGGTTCTTCTGTTTACCTTTCCACATTTTATTGTTTAAGCTTTGAACAACCTTAAAATCATACTAAAAAAGACTTCCAATTGTAATAGTGTTATCAATTGTGGTAAACTTCTAACTTGCTACAAGTTTTGTTTCATAAGTAAGTGAATTGCAGCTGTCAAGTTCTCTACAGAAAAGCAGAATTCCAACAGCTGACCTTCCTCATACAACGTTCCACCCCCTGGAATTCTTGCTTGGACATCTGCATTGTACTGACACTTCTATCAGACTCACTGGTACACCTCATGGACACTTTGCATAAAACTAGCAGCTTCCCTTTATGCTGCTGGGTTTCCCAAAGACTGACTGCAGCCAGCTGCCTTGGGACTCTAGGCCATACGCCCCCATGCTAGGTAATGCCCGTCGAGGCAAGTAACGCCCCCCAGAGGCAAAAGAAGCCCCCAGAGAGAAGAAATGTTTTTTAGATGATAAAGTCTTGCCCACAGAGGCAAAAACGCCCCCCTCAGGCCTTCCCTTGGCAACACACTGGTTCTTGTTGCTCGCTTACATGTTCCTCCATGTTTGTGCCAGTTTCTTTTTTAAAAATGCCTATACGATACAGGTTTCTGTTCACCCCACATTCCTGATACTATGCTCAATTAGTTAAAAAGAAAAGGGGGAATTGTTGCTATGCTTCACATTGGTTTGGTCTCATCCCCCCTCCTCTGGGAGATTGTGGTTTAGCCCCTGCTAGTTTAGTGCTTCCCCTTCTCCCCGCCCCCTACCCTACGTACTTCCGGGATTCCTGCCGCAGCCGCCGGAGGAGAAGGATGCAGGACAGATCTGTGTGGTGATTAGTTTAGGAGTCCCTCTCTGCCGCCGGAGGAGAAAGACAGAGAGCACATGTTTGCCCGCTCGTGAATAAAGATTAAATTGCGTTCTCAGCTCAGCCGTGTGTCTCTGGTCATCTCTGTTACCCACCCATGAAGCCAGCCCCAGTTAAAACAACACATCCCCACCCCAAGGTCAATTGCCCTGAGACCTTCCAACAGTGATCTTTCCATCCCTAAAGAAGTTTGGTATCTGTAAAGTTCAGGAAAAGGAGGAGGTTCAGTAGAAGTAAGAAGTCATGGTCAAGGGGTTAGAGGAACAAAAGAACAGAAAATGAGAGTATACTAAGGAACCGGACATCTATTTCAGCTGCTCTGTAGTTAAAAACACAGTTATGGAGGGCAGGATCCAAATCCTACCCCATACTTAAAAGTGGTGTGACATCAGATAACCTACACAATCTCTTGTGACTCAGTTTCTGTAGAAAATGGCGAGAAGCACAGGGCCACGTGAGAGCTAAGTGAAATGCACTTTGTCTGACTCAAAGCAGGAGCTCAGTCATCAAAAAGTACCTACCAGGGAGCCAGCAAATAGCTCACCTGGTAAAGCTCCTGTTTTCCCACATGAACATCCCAGGTTTGAGCCCCTGGTTCCTCACATGGCAGCACTAAAGTACTGGGGGAAATGTCAGTGCCATGGCCTATTTAACTATGTATCTGAAAAATTAAGCCCAGAGAGACGAATCCCAATGGTGACCAACAATGACTGCAAAAAGAAAAAGGGCCTGTTGTCAACTTCATCTTTTTTTTTCCCTTTTCCCCAGCTGGAGGAGGCCTTCCACCCTCATCCATTTCTCTGACAGAGCATCAATTCCTATTTATTATTTCTCTTTGTTTATTGAAATAGTCCAGCACCACCTCTTGACTGCTTTTTAGACAGTCTTCTGGAGCGCAAAATAAGCAGTTAGAACAGTGATGCACAGGTGCATCTCAATGACCAAGAAGGGGCAAGATGGGGCTCCAGCTCACCCTGGCTTGGAGCTTCTGTATGGTCACCACAATGGACTGTGTGTGTTGGGGGCTATGCAGCAGTGATCAGGTGCTTATGTTAACAGAACACCAATTTAGTTATAAAAATAGTTCAAACAAAAAAGAATGAGTTTGCACTCTCCAGGATGACATTAAGTGGAATATATGACCAGTCCACCTATTTTTAATAATTTCCACCACTTGAAAATGTGTTTGTTCACCCATTCAAATGTTTGTGGAGCCCATTCTGTTAAGTGGTTTTTTTTTTTTTTTTTTTTTTATGTGTTAAGGTCACAAGGTAACCAACTCTTCTATATTGTCTGAGTTTGTAGGTTTCCCAGGACAAAAGACTTGCAGTTTTATAGCCAACAAGTCCTGAGGAAACCAGGATAAGTTGGTCTCCCTAGAGGAACACTAATGAACAAAAAAGTTGATATTCAGGTTAATAACTAGAATAACGTATCAGGAAATGACAACTGGGCTGGGGAGTTAGATCAGCCTTTGAAAAACTCACTTATAGATCCTAGGCAGATCAATCCTATACCAGAGCTGAGAAATGTTGTGGTCCTCTCTCTCTCCCTCCCTCCTCTTTGAATCTCTTTCATAATAAATATTAATCTTTAAAAGAAAACAACTGATCTGAGAAAAACAACAATGTGGGGAATAATAGGAATGTGGGTGTAGGGGAGGGCCTGGCAGGGAGGTAAGGCTGTCATTTGTTTGGGACATGTGGCTCAGGTGAGACTCACTGGGAAGGTGACACACATATGACACAGGAAGCAGGAGACTGATATGCAGCAGAAGTGCCCTGGGCAGTGGGACTTGCTAATCTGAAGACCTTGGGTTTATAGTGGGCCTGGCATGTTTGAATTTTGACATTAATTCTAAAGGCAACACACTTACAGAAGCCAGCCTGCTCCACATTATCTTGCAGTGTTATCTAGGCAAAATGTTGATTTCTCTGAGCCTTTGTTTCCTAAACTGTAAGATGGGGGATGGTGGTGTCTTAGTACAAATGACCTGAAGTTATGGCTGCAGAGGAATCATGTTTAATTAAAAGATAAGCAAGAGACCTGTCTTCATTACCATTGTGCCATTATTCTCTTTCTTGGCAGATGGAAAATGCATAGCTTAAAGCTTTATGGTTGACTGAAAGGCAGAACTGACACAAAGGAGGAGGCTCATTGTCTAGAGCTACCTTCTTTTCTTCATGGAACATGACCTTGAAGGTGATATTGACTAGCCTTCATGCATCCCAAAAGTAGCTCTTCCCAGGATGGGCCTGACCACTGGTGGCTTATCACTATTCCTGCAATTTAACACACCCAAAGTAAAATGGCACGTACCCCTGCATTCACAACTGCCTGGCATACTACAAACAAATAAAAGATTTATTTGTTTATGATGTGGGATAACTTAATTTAGAATATTGTATTGCTGCTAATTATTGTTTTATATAATTACATTAACTATCCAGGAAAATATCAAACAGATGTGTCACTAAATTCAAAGAAGAAAAGGACAAAAGGTCCCAAATACTGGTGGGATTTAGTGGATCACAACAGTTAACCCCTGCATATTAATCTGTACACTTGGGAAATGCAGCATATGGACAGGCACCCTTTGCAGATACACACTATGTGACATTAAATGCAATATAAAGTACTCATTGCAGGAGGTTGACAGGCTTCACTTATAAAAGCTGTATTGATCAGAACCTTCAAAGATCATCTTCTATCTGCAGGTGACAGTCGACGAGTGATTGTGCCCCCAGTGCCTCCATCCTTCAGCAGTTGCATCCTTCACTGAGTCCTCTTTTTAATTAAAGTACAGTTAATTAATGAAGGTACAACACTATCTACTCTTTCTACTGTATGGTTCTATGAATATTAATAAGATACAGACATTGCCAACAAAATGAAGGTACAGAAAACTTCCCTCTAAATGGCCTCCTCACAGCTCTATTAGTCAGCTCTTTCCTCCACTCTCTACCCTTGGCAACCAAAGATCTGTCTCTGTTCCTATGGTTTTACTTGCTCCAGGATATCATACAAATGGAATTATAGACTGTGCAACATTATTTCAGCATAGCTTCTTTTGTCTAGCATAACACCGTTGAGATTCGTGTTAGTTATTATGCGTTTCAGTAATTCATTCCTTTTTGTTGTAGAGCAGTATTCCTGTCGGTAGGCATGCCAATTTATTTATCTCTCCTCATGGCTAGTGGTGTCCAACATGGCATTTGACGGAGAATCAGTACTTTCACTGCTAACAAGGTCATTAATGACAGTACTATGGTTACCCTCACCCAGGGTGTCAGTGGCAGGTATGTGAGTAGTTATATCATTCCCAGAGATTCTTTTTCCCAGGGAGATACCAGTGATGACCCAATCGGCACCCAGGACTACAAGCCTCACCAACAATGACAACCCTTTACATAGGTCTCAGTAGATATTGAAAGGAGAATATGAACTTCAATCTACTTTCTTCCCTTTCTAAACAATATCAAAGGAAGCCAACCAGAACAGAAGATTTGATAAATCCAGACTGACACCACTGTATCTAAAATATTCAACT
The DNA here is from genome assembly GCF_950295315.1 of Erinaceus europaeus. Taxonomy (NCBI): domain Eukaryota; kingdom Metazoa; phylum Chordata; class Mammalia; order Eulipotyphla; family Erinaceidae; genus Erinaceus; species Erinaceus europaeus. The sequence goes on from NC_080162.1 coordinate 36,575,750, forward strand.
TTCAATGAAAAATCACTTGTCATACCAAGAACCAGAAAGTCCTCAAATTCAAAGACAAGAAGCAATGCACTGATATCATCAGCCAGATGTCAGAGATTGGAATTATCTGACAATAAGTTGAAATAAGTCATCATAAAAATTGTTTGATGAAAACTTATAAATATGCTTGAAACAAATGAAAAATAAACAGTCTTGCAGAAAAATAGAGGATAAAAGGAAAACAAGATGGGTATTTTAGAAATGATAGACACTATTACCAAAATTTTTTAAATTCAGTGACGAGCTCTAAAGCAGAATGAAGGACACAGTAAAAAGGAATCAATGACCTTGAATAAAGAGGAAATATGTTGAAAGCATGACCAGAGCCATGAAGACCAACAAAAAGTATAGCATTCAAGTCTCCAGAGCCATGAAAGAAGAGAGCAGGTTAGGCTAAAAGTATTCAGAGATAAATGGTTGAAAACTCAACTTGATAGAAGACACAAACAGATTCAGAAACTTAGTGAATGTAAAACATAAGAAAAACCTAAAGACAAGGGGCTAGAAATCTGGATCAGGGAAGAGAATAGCTCCCAAATAGAAGAAAGGTGTATAAATATTGTTGACTATAAACCCCATCAATTTAATATGATCTGGAGCCCATGTTCAGTGGGGAATCAATTACAGAAGCCAGACCTTGCACCTTCTGCACCCCATAATGACTCTGGGTCCATACTCCCAGAGGGATAAAGAATAGGGAAGCTATCAGGGGAGAGCATGAGATACGGAGTTCTGGTGGTGGGAACTGTGTGGAGTTGTACCTCTCTTATCCTATGTTTTTTGTCAGTGTTTCCTTTTTTATAAATAAAAAGTAAATGAAAATCTAAAGAAACTCTCATAAAGCACATCACAGTCAAACTTCTGCTCCCTACAAAGAAAGAGCATATTTTGAAAGCAAGGGGAAATAGAGGAAACCTTATCTATGGAGAGAATACAAATTTCCATAATAGAGATCAGGAACTCTGAAGCCAGAAGAAATGTGTTTTTTTTTTTTCTCTTCTTTCTTTTTCTTCTAATATTTTTATTTAATGAGAGAGAAATACAGTATGATATGGTGGCACACTTGGTTGAGTGCACACATTACTATGCACAAGGATACAGGTTCAAGCCCCTGGTCCCCATCAGCAGGATATAAAATTCATGAAAGGTGAAGCAGAGCTGCAGGTGTCTCCTTCTCTCTCTCCTCTTGATTTCTCTCTGTCTCTACCCAATAAATAAGGCAAATAATAAAATCCACCTTCTGCACCCCATAAAAAATTTTGGTCCATACTCCTAGAGGGGTAAATGTTAGGGGAAGACGACCAAAAGGCCCTGAACTCCAATTCCATCAAGATCCAGAGAGAGAAGAGAAGAAAAAGAAGAAGAAGAGGAGGAGGAGGAAGGACACTCAAGAAGTAGTACATATGACTTAGAAAGGAAGAGAAGGCACGGGCAAATAATATAAATATAGATATATAATTATAGAAATAATAATCAACCCATACCTGTGATCTTGGAAGAACTAATGCAGTTTCCATTGAAGGGAATGGGACATAGAACTATGGTTGTGGAAAAGGTGTGTGAAATTATCTCTGATATCTTATAATTTTGTAAATCAATGTTAAATCACTAATAAAAATTTAAAATAAATAATAATAATAAAAGATACAGAAAAAGAGACCAGAGCACTGCTCAGTTCTGACAAATGGTGGTGCTAGGTATTGAACCTGGGGAAATGGAGCCTCAGGCACTTAAGTCTTTAGCATGGTCTCCCCAAGATCCCCCCTCTTTTGTTGCACCAGACATATTGCTGGGGTTCAGTGCCTACATGATGAACCCACTGTTCCCAGATACCTTAAAAAAATTATAATAGAGACAGAAAGAAATGGAGCCAGAGAGGGGGAAAGAGAGGAAGAGAGAAAAAGAGATGCCTGCAGACTGTTCTACTGCTCATGAAATGTCTCCCCTGTAGATGGAGACAAAGGAATCGAATCACTGTCCTTGGACATAATAATGTGTGCACTCTATAGGATGCACCACCTCCCAGGCCCCTGTAAAAATATTTTAAATAAATAAAATAAGTACTTAGGAGATTTCCTTTTGAATTTTCTAAATTAGAGTGAAACAAAAGTAACACTACCATGTAGTTCTAAGAAGG